>NW_012114566.1:5529372-5551802 GCF_000951035.1 Colobus angolensis palliatus
AATTCAAGACTCTATACCCAGTCCTGAATCATTCATCTGTCAGAGCAAATAAAGCCATCTATTGATATGCAAATAATCAAAACCATATTGTTCTACACCCATTAGAGGAGAAATGGATCGAATTAAAACCAAACAACAACTAGAACAGATTGCTCAAGTATCACTATAGAGGACCATGGATGACAGAGATCCCTCAACCAAAAAAAGGGCATTTTGTGAGCTCCATTCAGGGGGAAAAAATTGGGGATGACAGAAATCAAATAATAAATAAGTAAATATGTTATTTGGTCAGCCTACATGCTTTATTGAGGTGCAACTAAAGTCCTAGTCTTTACTAGTTCTCTATCCAATTGTGCTCAGCCTGAAGTTATATCTATGTATATTTTAATGTCTACATTTTTATTATCGAGATTTTAAATGATGTTTCTTTTATACTCATATTTTATTGTTTCAATCTTTCTGTTTTTTACTTCCTAAATAAGCTAAGACACACTTATTCCTTTGACTGTAATTTGATGTGGAAAAAATTTATCATCTGAGTGCTTAATCATTGTGTATGTCTTTCCAAGTGTTATGCTACTTAATATAATTTGGAATTTTACTTTGTAGACTTAAGAAACAATTTCATGTGATTATTAATATTCTCTCTCTCCTCCAATTCTAATTGCCTTACTTAAATCATGCCCACCCCCTCAACTCTGTTTTTCAAAAGTAACAGTCATAGTTCCAGTAGCCCAACTTGTAAGAGGCATTTCTGTCTCCTACAGGAGCCAAACTTGTGTCTTTTTTCTTTTCACCAAGATCCAGAGCCCTTTAGGCCCATAACTTCAGACCTACTCACTGCTTTGTTGTTGTTTTTCTACTTCTTATCCACAGAAATATGTCTCCTTTTAATCCCAGCTATGATTATTTTGCTTTTCTTTTATTATATTGTCTATTACTGCAGTTTTGAGGACCATGTTGTGTGGAAGTCTTCCCACTTCTTCTCTTTCCCTCAATCTCTCTCTCTTCCTCTTACAAACACATACACACATATATCTTATTTTCTTTCCTTTGATCCATTCCTAATCCAATTCTCTCTTAGAATAAGCACTGGTTATTTCTTTCATAATCTGCATTCTTCCCAAACCACTGTCCATGACATTATTTATATCCATGGGGATTTTTGAATAATATATAGTATATACTTGGATGTTTTATGATCAAAATTGCATTATATACTATGTATCATGAAAATGTCATGATTGTGGTTTTCACTGAATATTTTACTTTTGATATCTCTGTCGATATAGATAGATATTATTCCTTCTACTGTTCTATAGTATTCCTTCATATGCATATCACATATTGTGTCTATTCATTTTCTTACATTTAACATTTCTAATCCTTGTCATGGAAAGCATGCTTATATGGACAATAGCCCACATTTCTCTTTGTAAGTGAAGAAGTGTTTCTAAGGGATCTAGTACAGGTAGAGCTGATTTCCAGATAAACTGGAAGAGCTCTCTCTGTGTCTCTGGAGGTGCCTAGAAGTCTGGTTTTTGACTCTTTGCTAAGGAAAGGGCAATGGAATTCATGATATTCTGTTCAGGATTTGAAACTTTTCTAGATACCCAAAGTTGGCTTCCTTTCACTCTGTCACCCAGGCTGGAGTGCAGGGGCAGGATCTCAGCTCACTGCAACCTCGACCTCTCAAGCTCAAGCAATCCGTCCACCTCTGGACTAGCTGAGACTACGGGCATACAACACAATGCCCAGCTAATTTTTTTAGTTTTTGTAGAGATGAGGTTTTGCAGTATTACCCAGGCTTGTCTTGAATTCCTGGACTCAAGCAATCTGCCTGCCTTGGCCTCCCAAAGTGTTGGCATTACAGGAATGCATTACCACGCCAAGCCCAAAGTTAGCTTCTTTATTGATGATTGTCTTAACCCATTGGATAAGCCTGATTTTACTATTTAAAGAGGTACTGAGAGCTTTTGAGGAGAGCTCTTCCAAAGACAAAATTCCTAGCACAGATGCTGGAAATTTGAATCAGAGATTCAGCTCAGTCCTAGAGCTCAAAGATAAGACCCCCAAGAGCTCATGCTGTAGGTATTTCTTGGATTTCCAATGCTTGCCTGCATTCTTTAGATATTAGGTTGGCACAAAAAGTCTTAAAAACCTCAAGAAGGTCTGGTGAGACACTTTAAATAACTGATGTGGGGAAAAAACAATACAGATATATACCTAGCAGTAAAATTGCTGAGATATTGGGTATGTTCCTATTTCATGTCAATAAACTGCATAAAGCTATTTATTATGGCTGTACTGGAACAGAGTGCAAAGTGGAATTCTTAGTTTTCTACGTTCTTTCCAGTTGTCAATAATCATTAAAGTAGATTGCTAGTTGGTAAATTCCCACTCCAATGTCCATTCTTGGTTCTATTAATTCATCCTCTAATCTTAGATGGAGTCTTTACTAGCAAGGTGTCCTGGGGAGCATTTTATATTCACTTACTAAATCAGATTAGTCCAAGATGCACATTTTCCTAGGATTCTGTACACTCAGCCAAGGTTGGTAGACCTCATTCTACCAAGGAATGGTAGACAACATTCCATTCCTTAAAGTTCATGCCAGGAGTATTCTGCTGAGGAAATGAAAGACCACATCTAGGAACAGAGGAAAAGAATGAAGTGTGAGCTTTATCAGCAATGTCTACAGTAAGCAAATGAGAGGGATTAGCTTCATGTGTTTATACTCTGCTCTGGAACCCTCTCTGACTTCCCTAAGCAGAACAATTATTACCTCTTGCCATTCCATGAGGATGTAGTTTCAGAATATTTTGAAGGGCTCAATTCTAATCATGTTCTCTGGAGATCTAATAGACTAAATATAAATTTAAAATAATTTCTTTTCTTGGAAGATTTCAGATCAGCTATGGACTTTTATTACATTAATCATAAATTAAATTAATGTATCAAGTAGATTACTAGATATTACAGATTTAGAAATTATACATATGCTAGGGTTTTCCAAACCGAGCTAACCCTTTTAATTCAATGAGCACTGTAAGTGTACTCGTAATTGTTTTGTAAGCCATAACAATAGGCTCTATTCTCTCAAACATAAAGGAAAGTGTCTCTTTTATTGTTCTGTACTGTAATTGTACTGTATTCAAGACAGAGAGGACAAGAAGAAAGAATAATAGACACAATAGGGATATCTCATACAGCACAAGTTGGATTCATTTGATAAAGACTTTGGGTCAACAGTTAAGCTAAGAGACAGAGTTGCGAAGAATAAGCTTTTCATGTGATCTCTAGTTGAAAATGTAAACACAGTATTTTTTGTGGACATGCAGTGGAAAGGATTAGTTATAACTCTCTGCGGGTATGTGTGTGTGTATGCTTCTCCTACCATACCTGGGATTGCTCGTCACAGAAGCAACTTCATTTTTGAGAGAGTAGGCTGTGGGATGTGACAATGAGGAAAGAAGTGCTGGTAAAGCATTTCCTCTTCATAATGCTTCTACAGCTAGAGTTTAGTAATACCGGGGGGCATTCTTGGTAATGTGATGGCTTTTTTTTTTTTTTTTCCTGAGACAGAATAATCACTCTATCACCCAGCCTGGAGTCCTGTGGTACATTCTTTGCTCACTGCAACCCCGCCACCCGGGTTCAAGTGATTCTTGTGCCTCAGCCCTCTGAGTAGCTAGAATTACAGGCACACACTACCACACTCGGGTAATTTTTGTATTTTTAGTAGAGACAGGGTTTCACCATGTTGGCCAGGCTAGTCTCGAACTCCTGGCCTCAAGTGATCTGACCACCTTGGCCTCCCAAAGTGCTGGGATTACTGGCGTGAGCCACTGCACCCGGCCTAATGTGGTGGTTTCTTTAATGTGACGGCTTCTTTAAAAAAAAGTTTGTTTTATTCTGGTGGATTATTTAAATTTTTAATTAAAATTGCATACCTCTGTCATGTTTTACTTGTAAAATTTTGTTAGTGAAAATAAGACTAAAATAAATTTTCTGACCAATGCCTAAAAAACATCATATTTCAACATGCTTTTCTATTTGAAAACAAAAATAAGTCCTTGCATATTAAAGGATTTTAAACTTAACCTGTTAAAAATATTGTTTGTGTGGAATAATTTTCTCTTTGTCTACTTAATCTATGCCTACTCATGCTAAGAGCCCAAACTAAACTCATGCTAGATCTAGATGGTAAACTGATACTCAGGCATATTGTTCTTGATTTTTTGGTTTTATTGTTTTTAAATTTTCTAGTCCATTGTCATAATGCTTTTATTTTTGGTGTTGATTTTAATTTGTGACACTTTAATATTATTTATTTATTTATTTTATTTTATGTTATTTTATTTTATTTTATTTTTTTGAGCCAGAGTCTCACTCTATCACCCAGGCTGGAGTGCAATGGCGCAATCTTCGCTCACGGCAACCTCTGCCTCCCGGGTTCAAGCAATTCTCCTGCCTCAGCCTCCCGAGTAGTTAGGATTATAGGCACCCGCCACCATGCCTAGCTAATTTTTGTATTTTTAGTAGAGATGGGGTTTCACCATATTGGCCAGGCTGGTCTCTTGGCCAGGCTGGTCTTGAACTTCTGACCTTGTGATCTGCCCACCTCAGCTTCCCAAAGTGCTGGGATTACAGCGTGAGCCACCGTGCCTGGCAATATATTTAATTTCTTAACATAACTATTTATTAGTAGATTTTGGTGAAAAGAGACAACACAGTGGCAATATATCTAATTCATTATATAATTTAATAACCTGAATTCAGGAAACATTTGATTACCTCCTATGTAAAAGGCAGTAAAAAAAGATAAAACTTCATGGTCAAGTAACAAATATTCTGATAAAAAAGGTAATTGTCTTTGTCCGTTTGTGTTGCTGTAATAAAACACCTTAGACTGGCTCATTTATAAAAAAATAAAAACATATTTCTCACAGTTCTGGAGTCTGGGAAATCCAAGATCAAAGGTGCTGGCAGATTTGGTGTCTGGTGAGGGCTGCTTTCTGCTTCCAAGATGGTGCCTTATTGTTGCATCCTCTGGAGAAGGAGGTAAAGCTGTGTCCTCACATGGTAGAAGGAGAATAGAAAAGAAAAGGCTCATTCCTCAGAGATAATGCAGTCTAGCTTCCTCATATGGTAAAAGGCATGGGAGCAGAGAGGCAGCTCTATGATGCATTTTTTAAAAGGGCATTTATCTTATCCATGAGGGCAGAATTCTCATACCCTAATGACCTCCGAAGCACCCCACCTCTTAATACCACCACCTAGGGGGTTAAGTTCCATCATATGAACTTTGGAGCAATACATACAAACAAACGACAGCGGTAATCATGTGTACAGGTGAAGTGAGAACGTAGCCTGTGCTAAGGGTTATTAAGAGCAGTACAAAAACTGCTACAAGTACAAAAATAAAGGGATATGTTTCTCCTTAGTAACCCAAGGAGAAGAGTGTAGAGTGAGATTGAAAGAGAAGACAGGAGACAAAGGAGAATGAGAATAGAAATTAACTGAGATTTGCACTGTAAAAGAAGTGATAGAAACCAGAGCTTTCAGTGTAGAGGCTGTCAGCAGAGAAGGCTGTTTTTGATTTGTCAATTAGGAAGTCATTAGACCTTTGTCAGAGAGGAGGTTCAGAAACAGTGGAAACGAAAGTAAGATTTAAGGGGAACTTGCAGTTAAAGGGGCAGGCTAGCCATTTTTACACTGCTCTTCTCTTTAAAGCCAAGAGAATATGAGAAAGAAAAAAAAAGACTTTTTAGAAAACAGAAGAAAATTCTGTCTTTAATAAAGGTTAAGAGCCATAATCTTAAACCACAAACTATTATATTAAGAATAGCTCTTGAATAAAATGAAGTTTCAGACCTGCGAAGTCCAACTGTAGGGCCAGACACGGTGGCTCATGTCTGTAATCCCAGCACTTTGGGAGGCCAAGGCAGGTGGAATGTTTGAGCCCAGGAGTTTGAGACTAGCCTGGGCAACATAGACTTTCATCTCTACAAAATAAAAACACAAAAATTAGACAGGTGCAGTGGCATGCGCCTGTAGTCTCAGCTTCTCAGGAGGCTGAGGTGGGAGATTGCTTGAGACTGGGAGGTCCAGGCTGCAGTGAACCACCGAGCCATGACTGCACCACTGCACTCTAGCCTGGGCAGCAAACCCTGAACATGTCACAAATAAATAAATATAAAAAAAAGAAGCTAGGCATGGAGAGTGCACTCTTATCTTTTGTGAGCCAAGGAGTTCTCCCTGGGCAGGAGGTATGGTCCCATGAAATTCAGTGAAGAATATCTTGGTCAGGTGTATTGGCTCATGCCCCAATATTTTGGGAGGCTGAGGTGGGAGGGTTGCTTGATCTCAGCAGTTTGAGACCAGCCTGGGCAAATGAGGAAGTCTCCAAAAAAAAATTAAAAATTAGCTAGGTACAGTGGCACATGCCTGTAGAGCTGAGGAGGGAGGATCACTTGAGCCTGGGACTTGGAAGTCAAGGCTGAGGTGTGCTGTGATGGTGCTACTGCCTTCCAGCCTGGGCAACAGAGTGAGACCCTGTCTCAAAAAATTTAAAAATGTACCATTCCCTAAACTCCATTCCACTCTGAGTATTGGAAAGACACATAACACTGAAGGAGACAGGGTACAGGAAGTACATAGCCATTACTATAAAGCATTGCAGCAGGTTTGATACAGAAGTAAAGACCAGCAGCCATTGGCTTCACACATGATGATCAGGTTTAGCTTAGTCATCTTGCCACATAAAACCTACGTCACCTGGTGCTAAACTTGAGTCATGTTGATTTCCTGCTTTAATAACAGCAAAGAGAATTGGGCCATACCCGCAGATAAATCTACTCATACCTCCAGAATACCTCACACCTCCAGTCATACTTCTGATTTATAGAGCATGTTACCTCTTTCAGAGGTAACTATCTTGTTTTCTCTCTATCTTATTTTATTTTTAAAAATTTCTTGCAGAGATGGGGCCTCACTTTGTTGCCCAGGCTCGTCTTGAGCTCCTGGCCTCAAGCAATCTTCCTGCCTCAGCCTCCCAAAGCATGGAGATTACAGGCATGAGCCACCACACCCAGCCAGAAACATTTTAAAAGAGACAACAAACTGACTGGAGAACAAAGTTAGGATTGAAACTCAAGTTGATTTCCTAAAAAGGGCAATCAAGAAAGAAAATATTCCTGCCTTCTGATCAGTGGTGAATGGGAAAAAAGAAAGAAAGAAAGAGAAACAAAAAAGAATATTGCAAAGAAAAGAAGTAACTGCACTTAAGGAAAAACAGAGAGGTGAGTGAGAGAGTTTGGGGTAGTTCAATTTTAAGTTTGCTGAACTATAGCATCCATGGGGAAGAGACACTCAAAATGAGACTGTGGAACTAGGCACAGGCCCGGTGTGTCATATTAAAACTTCACCCTTTTCAGATATCAGTAAGAAAGACTTTTAAGCCTGGGCAACATAGTGAGACCCCCATCTCTACAATAAAAAGTAATCATAATATAGAAAAAAAATTTATTTTATAAAAGGTCTTTACTTAACATCTTAAGACATGATTTCATTTGCATTTTAGAAAAATTGATCTATGGATGACATAGAGTTTTGATTATAAGGTGAAATATAGAGACAGGGAATGAAGTTAGGAAACTGTCCAAAGAAAATTGTAACACGATGATGACACGGGATTCTTTTGGTGCTGCTTTGCCAGCTGAAAACCTCAGTGGCTGGTACTCTGCCCCGGCTTTGCTCAGTCCCTCTGGGCTTGCTCTGCCCCCTTGGCCTGGCAGGCTGTTGTTGGCTCATTCCCAGATTCCATGATCACCACAGCTCTGCATACAGCCCATAGTGGGACCAGGTGTGCCCAAAGTGGCTTCCACAGCTGGGTGTGGAAGGGGGTTCCACAGACAAAGGGGAACATGGTGGTGCTGAAAAACTCAGAAATGCAAGCAAGTGCAGGGCACCAACTGGGTGTCACAGCTTCTGCTAGGGGAGTCCAAAGGTCTGAGACACCAGGGAATGCCACAACTCTCTTTCTCCTTCCCGCTGCTTGCAGCTCAGCGAGTGGGGATGTTCATTCCTGCTGCCTGTGGCTTAGTGAATAGTGGTGCATTACAACTCTGGCTCAGAGAGTCCCAAGGTCTGGGCCCCCAGAAGGGTCACAGCCCCTGTCATCCTTGCCCCCTGCAGCTTGGTGAGCTGGTCAGGAATATGTTACGAGTTTTTTTTGCTCGCGTTATTCAGCAGGTTCTGGGTTCTTGTCCTGCAAGAAGAATGAGGTATGCAGACACTGGAGAATGAGCAAGGCAGAGAATCATTTTATTGAACAACAGAAAAGCTCTTGACAGCAAGAGAGGACCCAAAGTTGGTCCTCTCTTGACCCTTTGTGAGAAGGGGCCAGAAAGCAGGTAGCTGTCTGTGTGGCTGAGTCTGGCGTTTTCATAGGTTTGGAATGAGGATGCATGGGTTGTAGGTAGCCTTGGAAAAGGCAACATTTGATTGGATAAAAAGCTTTATTCATCATGTCTGTAATCCCAACACTTTGAGGGGCCAAGGCGGGTGGATCACCTGAGCTGAGGAGTTCAAGACCAGCCTGACCAACATGGTGAAACCACGTCTTGGCTAAAAATACAAAAATTAGCCAGGCATGGTGGCACACACCTGTAATCCCAGCTACTCGGGAGGCTGAGGCAGGAGAATCACTTGAACCCGGGAGGTAGAGGATGCAGTGAGCCAAGACCACACCATTGAACTCCAGCCTGGACAACAGAGTGAGATGTCGTCTCAAAAAAAAAAAAAAAAAAAAAAAAAGCATTATTCAGAAAGGACCAATCAGGGAAAAAGTGGGCAAACAGGAATAGAAGTTCTTACTCCAGTCATAGACTCTTTCTGGAACCAGCAGCTGGGGGTTCAGGCTTTAAATTGTCTTTGATTTGAAGGCTGGGTTTCACCAGGAACCCAACCCTGTCTATCTAGGAATTTGTCTGTCTCCTGCCACTATCAATGACCAGTTAGACTGAGACATGCAGCGGGAGGGGGAATGCTATAGAAGGAAGGAGTAGACAGTCATTGGTCAAAGTGAAGACTCCATGTTTTCTGTTAAAAACCCAGTAGAATTTATGATTCTATGTTTTTGTGAAAAGTCATGGGTAAGAGGAAATTAGAAAGCAATTTCTTCTGCCTATGTCTTCTTGCTGATTATTTTTTTGCTCTATATTTATGTCTTTTCATTAATGAAAAATCGAGAGTATCCTGCTTAGCTACTTATTGGTGTCAGTAAAACATTAACCATAGTACTATTGCATTCAGCCTGTGTCAGTGCAGTGAGTCCAAAGGTCCATTTCTCAAGCGCAATAGAGATAGATACAGGGGTCCTGTATGAGACGAATTATTTTTTGTTTGTTTTGTTTTGTTTTGTTTTGTTGTTCATAGAGACAGGGTCTCGTTCTGTTGCATGGGCTGAAACACAGTGGCAGAATCGATATAAATGTAAGGTGGTATGTAGATATTTATTTATGTATGTGCCTTTAAAAAAACTAAATAAAATGGCACAAAAGATGTTGAAAAAGAGGAAATCAAAGAAAATGTACAAGAAAAATATCAACAAAAACAGATTTTCCTATATTAAGATAAAAATTAAATTCTTGGAAAAAAGTATAACATGAACAAATGAGAATATTTTATTGAGTAAAATGAAAATAAATAATAATAGTTTTATCTATTAAGAACATTAACTGATGTATACGCTATATATTCCAGTATTTTTTCCCAGTTTCTCATTTGTCTTTTGTCTTTATTCAGGAAGTTTAGGAATGAGGCAGGATCATCAAACCTGGAAACTAGGAATCTCTGAAGCCACTGAAGAGCCTGAAGTGTCCACGGGGCCAAGTAGCTAGAGATGCCCAGGAAAGGAATACAGGGGGAGATCCTTCAGCCTTTGCAGAATGAGAAGCCTGTAGGTACAGTGAAGAAACAGTTTAACTTAACATAACATTTATAAGTTGGAAGAAAATATTTCTAACAAATATAACTGATATTACTCAGGATATAAAATGTTCTACTACAAATAATGCAACAGGAATATGAACCAAAGTTATGTTTCCTTTGTCTTAACATTCAGCTAGAGGTTTTGAAATGCTTTATTGCATCACAGCTGAGAACTACTGGGAGTCAATGATCCTGCTCCCCTTGGTGTGTTTCGGCAAAGAGGAGGCTGCAAACTGCTGTTCCTGTGAAGTTTGATAGAAAACTGCAAGGCCAGCTTTCCATGGTACAGACTCTTTGTCCTTGGGGCCATCCATATTGAATTGTTTTTCATATACCATATAAAGACCATTTTTAAAATTAAAAACAATAACAATTTCTTAATAATGAATGTTAAAATAACCAGGAAATAATTAGAATTATGAAATTAAACCAATGAGATAAAGTGGAAGAACAGAATGCAAGAAACTAAGAAGTTGAGTAAAAATAAAGAATAAATAGCATAATATAAGAAAAAGGTAAAACTGTGTAACAGAAAACAATTTAAAATAAAACTGACATCAGTAAAGTAGAAATAAGCATAAAGGTGAGTTATGAAATAAACTAGGGAAAGAAATAAAAGGAATAAAAAAAGAGTTAAAAATGAATCAATATTGAAATAATACAAAGAAAATATAAGAAATAAATTGGGGAAAAGTGGAAGAGACAAGCAACTTGATTGGAAAAAGAAATGTTAAAAAAATAAGTTAAGGGGACCACACAGTGTCTCATATCTGTAATCCTGGCACTTTGGGAGGCCAAGATAGGCAGATCGCTTGAGTTCAGGAGTTTGAGATTAGCCTGGGCAACTTGGTGAAAACTCGTCTCTACAAACAATACAAAAATTATTGTTTGTAGTGGTGGTGCACACCTGTGATTCCAGCTAGTTGGGGAGGCTCAGGTGGGAGGATCACTCGAGCCCAGGAGTTGCAGTGAGTCATGATTACACCACTGTATTCTAGCCTGGGCAGCAGAATGAGTCCCTGTCTCAAAAAGAAAAAGAAAAAATAAATAAATAAGTTGAGGGTAAGGGGATACAGGGATCTCACTGTACTTTCTTCCCAGTTTTGCTATGAACCTAAAATTGCACAGTGGAATAGAATAAAATCTATATAAAAGAATAAACATTTTTTAATTGGCAATAAGCTGAAAAAGGAAAATACAGTTAAACACCACGTAAAACAACAAAATATGGTAAAACAATGTAGTAGGGAAAAGTTGTAATTTATTTTAGACAGTATTAGTATATCCTGAATAAAAAGAATTATTACTGTTATGTAATTATGAGTGATATTGCTCAAAGCTATTGTACATATACTTGGTTGTTTACTTTGTATGTTTGCAGGATTATTTAAACTTTGTATAATCTTTTTACAAAACAATTTAAGTATAGACTCTTTCCACTTTGGGAGGCCGAGGCTGGCTGATCGCGAGGTCAGGAGATTGAAACCATCCTGGCTAACACGGTGATACCCCATCTCTACTAAAAATACAAAACCAAAATTAACTGGGCATGGTGGTGGGCACTTGTAGTCCCAGTTGCTCAGGAGGGTGAGGAGAGAATGGCGTGAACTTGGGAGGTGGAGCTTGCAGTGAGATTGTGCCACTGCACTCCAGCCTGGGCAACCGAGCAAGACTCTGTCTCAAAAAAAAAAAAAAAACTAGAATCTTTCAAGGTGAAAATAAAACCTGTTTATCTGAAATAAATAATAATAATTAGCTCTGATGAAAATACATGTGATACAATTCCTTACCAACTTTTTTTTAAAAACTGAAACAGTATTTTGCAGCTTACACTCCTATTCTTATCAAGTTTTGGAACTGAAATTAGCATAACTTCAGAAAATGAATAGGAAAGCTCATCTTTTTGTATGATCTGGAATAGTTTGAATAACATGAGACTCTCCTAATCTTTAATGCTGTGCTAGAATTCATATGCAAAACTTTCCAAACATAATGTGTGCCTTCTATTTTTTTTCTGTACTTCCTGGCAATGGGGCTGTTTCCTTTTACACAATGACTCTTTAAACGCATTTTTAATCTCCTCTAAAGGAATTGTTTTCTTCAACTGTTTCTCTTATTTGGTTAGTTTTGAAAATTTGCCTTTTGCTAACTAATTATGTTTTTCCTCTAAATTACAAAAATATTTCTATAGAGGATACTATTTTCTTACATGACTACAAGTTAAAATTTCAAATGCATTTGTCCTTTTCTGTTTCTTGCTAGTTCTTCCTCTTATCTAATAATCTGCATCTTCCTTGTCTAGATTCAGAGCCCCTTAGTAGCACTTTTCTTTGGTTTTTGGGGACATACTGCACCATTCTTCAGATCCTAGTCTAGTGAACTCTTTTCCCCTGCCTGCAATGTGGGGTTAAGACAATTTAGGAATTTGCTATATTTTAGTGTCTGTCTATAAGCTATGAGAAGTTTCAAATGACTGGCAAAATGGTGGACCGATATTGGACACTTCCAAAATGAGAACTTTTACAGCATTTATTAGTGACACTAGAAAACACTTTGCCAGACAAACATAGGAAGAAAGGACAAATCCCAGAAGAGGATCTTGAAGTGATATCTCCAAACATCAGCTTTATACTACCCCTGTTGATAGTCATTTTTAATATTAAGAAAAAATTTCTTTTGTGAGTTGTTATGGTAAAAGAGGGCATGTACATTGCAACTTGTACTATAGAAAAAAAAAAAAAAAACCCTGGTATATGAAAGCTTTGTCTTTAGATGGAGATTTTGTAATACCTGTTCCCATTTTACAGAGTCATCATGACATCAATGATGTTGTTATGCGGTCAGTGATGTCAATATGACTCAACTCACTTTGGGTTTTTCATGTTTTACAGGAACCTCAGAAATTCCTCATGTAAACAATCAGACAATTGAGCAAATTGGCCTTCAAACACATATAACAGAAAACGACTAAAGTTCCCCTGCTACAGCACACTATTCAGATTGCCTTCTATACCTTTGTGAGTTTAACAGTGAGGGAAAAGTTCTGCTCTAGGAAAAAGGGAATGGGTTATAGGAATTTTAGATTCTAAGTAGATTTTAATCACCAACTGGCAAAATGTCATTTGCTTATAATGAACCCCTGCATTTTCCCTCTGAAAAACTGAAAATACAACATATAGAGGGTAGGAAAGTCCCTTCCCATTACTGAGAAATTTTTCTAATAACCAGACTATGTACCTCACGGGAAGGAAAAAAGTAGATTGTCTAAATATAGCCTAGTGATTTATTAGCATATTAATTTGCTTTGCCTTCCCAGTTGTAAAAGTGAGGGAGAGGGAGAAGAAAGGAGAGAATGGGGGAGGAAATGAGAGTTCAGTGGAGGGAAGAGAGAAAAAGGGAAAAAAGAAAAGGAGAGAGAGAGAGAGAGGAAGGGAAGGCAAGAGGAGGGCATTGGAGAAAGAGGAGAGATGGCCAGAGGAGGGAAAGAGGAGGGGGCAGCAGGAAAGGAAGAAGAGGGGAAGAAAGGGCAGATAAGGGGAGGGGGAAGAAGAGAGGAGAGATAAGTTTGTGTGTGCTCTGTTTTTTATACTTTCCCCTACCCATATAGAGAAGATGCTGTGTTCCTTGGCAGAAATTGCTTAAGGCAAATCTCCTGACCTAGCATTTGAGAAAGTTTTTGTTATGTCATATTGGTTATCCCCAAGGGGAAGTTTGGGAAGAGTGATTGGGTGTGCAGGGCCCTGGGATACATGAGATGAGGGGAAAGGAGAGGCAGGAGGGCAGAGAGAAGGAAGCTAATTGGCCCCTCGCATGTGGGAACTTCCCAACACCCTCTGTAAAGAAGAAAGAAGAGTTCCAATGATGAATGACTCAGAGTAAATTTTCCTCCTAAGAAGTCACATGTGAGCTCTGCATTTTTATTTAACTAAGAAAAATAGTGTATTGTGAAATTGTCTGTTTACCCAAGTTTGAGACTGCAGTTTTTTTTTTTATTAGTTCTTTCCTAACTTGTCCCTGTCTTTAATCTCATTACTCACTTCACATACTGAGCACCCAGCATTAGAGTGTTATGATCAGACTGGTAGTGCAGCCTTGGATTCTTACAGAAAGAGTTTACTGCTCTGAATTTAATTTGGTTAATGATCCAGCAAGCACCCATTTTAGTCTACTAAATGCTAGGTACTGGCCTAACTGTGGCAAAAAGGCCCTGAAGAATAAGAATAAAGTTCGTAGTTCAAGATTACCTTTTGAGAGGAAAAATGCTTATAAAATAAACTAAATCTTAATTTAAAAACATAAAACAAATTAACCAATTTAATAGATATTTACTTAGCTCCATACATAGGCAGAGCTCTAAGGAGGATAAAATCAGTCTTTTCCTCTCACAAACATATCATGTTATCAGCGGGATGGCATACCTGGAAATTAGTAGACAACTGGGAATTGTACAACAGCTTATTTCGGCAACACTTTTTTTCTTTCTGTTTCCAAAAGGAAGGAATGGTAGCTCACACTGTTCTCTGTTTAACCTCCACTGCTGGCCCTGCAGTGGGTCTTGCTTTCACCCCCGACCCCGCATGACTTGTTCTCTCACAATTCCCTTCTGTATTTAGGGGCCTATGTTATTATACAAGTTTTGCTCCCCATTACATCCCTGGCATTTCACTTTGTGCTTGGTGTAAAGAATATGCTTAATACTTTTCTTGAATGAATGAAGGTGTCAACTGAAGAATGACAGGTTTGTACACTTGGAAAGGAGAGCTTCATTTCACATAAAGGGTTGCAGCCTCCAGGGTGGCCATTCTGACCTCTGAAAAGCGTAGCCTCTGGTCAGAAGCTGGAAACAGACATTTTGAGGGAGGGGCAAAGGAAACAGAAATTTATGTTGAGCAGGGTAGCTGAATATACATATTCAATAAGCTATAGAGGGAGCCATGAATATTTATGAAAGGAGAAATGTGCGCATGCACAATGGAGTTTCATGCCTCTCCATGGGATCCGTGTTCAAAAAAATGGCAGCATTAATACAATCTGAGGGTGCAGTTTTCAGCCCAATGTGAAGCAGAGGACATGAAAGCCTTTACTGCACGTTCTCCATAGGCTAGCCGGAAACGCTCCATCATCAGTATTGTTTTTTTGTTCCAAACCACAAAAGGGAGGGAAAACATCAGGTGATGGTTGATGTCATTGGTGGAGTCTTTTGAAATGACTGGTTTCTGTTTAGCCGTAGGGCAGAAAGTCCAATCGTAGTTAGTGATCACTTCCTATCCTGTCACGGCCAAAAACTTAGTTTTCAAGTTTACTCTGGGGTCCCCTTGGCCAAGAGCGTGTCCGTTCAGTTAGTCTAGGGGCTTAGGATTTTATTTTTATTCCTCAAATATAACAAATTTAAAGAAAGAAATTTGTAAAACATAAGAAATAGAAGTATAGCTTACACCTCCAAACAAGTTCTTTAAAGGTGACAGAGTTAAACAGTAGTTTTAAGATAATATTTTGATGAAATTTTTAATCATATTATTGTAAGATTTTAGAAGAAGCAAGATCTTGTGAAAACAAAATCTTGATGTCCATATCTGTCTCTCTAAATCTATAGTCAATCTTTTAAAAGAGTGACACAAAAATGACACAGATCCGCCCTCTGGTTCATTCCCCATACATTAGAGCCTGGTAATCTTCCAAAGTTTTTACAGCATAAGGCATACACCACAGAATAGATGCAAAAAAATTACACCTTCTGAAATTTCCTGAATGGATTCAAATTTTTACTCTTCTAAGTCAATCAATTGTTGGACTACTTTATAGGATTATTGCAAGGATAGGATTGATGAAGTGAAATATATTTTCTTTTCCCTGGTTAATTACTCCTATTAAAGTAATTTTATGCACTTTATCTGCCTCTCTTGGAAACTGGAGATTAGTACTTTCTGTCTGGTTTCTTAAGATTAAAAAAAAAGACAATATGTCACGTTTGACTTAAGTGTCATGGTACCTATGGCTTTCTACCTGCATGGTTTTATCATCTCAATAATCTTGGGAAGAAGGTATTTTTAAGTTCATTTTATAAATAGGAGACTGAGCCTCCACAAGGGTTAAGTGAATTGCTCAGGTTTATACAATGAACACTTGATAGAAATGATTAAATGACACTTGACTTGATTTGTTGTGGGTTGCTAAACAAAGCATAGGTGTGTGTAAGTCATTCAATTATTCAGGCACAGTCTTCATCCTTAGTCCAAATATCGAAAGTCTTTGCTCTTAGTTTTTATAACTACAAGGATATTCATCAAAAGACCCAAGCTCAGGAATAAACCTAAAGAGGTAGTCAAAGTAGAACAAAAGACAGTTCACAGACTTAAATGAACAATTTGCATTAATGAAGTTTGTCAGGCTAGTTTCCACTTGAATCTTCAGATCTTCTTTCTTCCTTGATTGTCTTGTTAACTGTCCAGGTTTATTACTGAGGAGTTTTTTTTGTTTGTTTGTTTTTGTTTTTTAAACTCACATGTTAGGCAATAGAATGTATTCTGGAATTGAGAGCCTATTTTAAATTTTTGACTAAAAAGCGTACCCATTAAATGTCATAGATTCAGCCATTAGGCTGAAAATTCTCAGTGTATTTGATGAAGGGTACTGTCTCAAAAATCCAGAGCTCAAACTGAAGAATTAAGGCAAAATTTGGAATTTAGCTCTAGGACAAACTCATCAATTCAGGGGTCAGAGATTTATGTAGTTAGAGGACAAGTGCGTGTTTACTTGAGTTTGAAGAGCAAAGTTGCTTCTGGAAAGAAGCCCTCACTGGAGGCTCTGGCATTTGAAATGGGGGGCAGGAACATATGTTGCTTAAATTTCTGACAGTGGCTGGAGATTGCAGATTGGTTAGGGGAGAGGAAGTAAAGTACAAGTATGTTTATAAATTCTCCACTGGGTGGAGTCTGAGCAGTTCTTTGAATCTCTTACTCTAAGATCTGGCCTGTACATTTGCAAGAAATTCTTGAGAGCTTCCTGGACAGATTCTGGGAGCCAAGCACCCCATTGGAATCCTAGCTGGTAAGCTGGAGGCACTGATAAAACTCTCCACTCTAGTGTTTACTCCATGTTTTTTCCAAATGAAACTTCTGTCAGGTAGAATCCTTGTCATAGTGTTTTAGAGGTTTTTTATTTTCTGCTGCTGTCTTCTTTTTTTTCATATTATTTTTGTAAATAAAAATGGTGTGAACTTCCTAAAGGCCCCGCCTTTAGAAATGGGTTAAATGAAGAGATCTTTACTAATGTAATGGAAAAGAACTGATGTCCATAGTGCACTGAATGTGGTTACATTTGACAAACCAAAGTTAGTCCTGTTCTTATTTGAGTTTAAACGGCAAGATTAGGTAAAACTCCAGATGAGGGAAAGATATTCTTAAACAGATTTTAAGTCTACTGTTTTCTGGTAACTTTAATTGTCTTATGCTGCTAGTAGTCATATTAAATATTTAGAGAAGTGAAAATGCCTATTCTTGAACAGAGTTTCTTCCCCTTTCATTTTATGAAACCTAAGAAGAGAAAGTTGATACACTTTTTAAAAATATACTAGATTTTCTTTTTTCCTTTCTGCTTTTATTTTGAGGCCAATGGGGTGTTATTTAATAGTAATACTGAAGCAAATGTATTGATTTTATTAATGTGTTCAGAAAGTAATTCGTATCCTAGATATGAAATATACACTTGTAACACAGTAATGTTACCCATTTCTCAATGATATGCCTAAAGAATCTTGCTGAATATGCATATTGTTTTTCCTTTTTTCTTTATTAATGAAAAACTACACACTTTCTCGACATATTTTTAAGTGAGGTTCTAAACTTTGAACTCCTATGTACAATTTGCTTATTTCAGGCGTGAATGTGAAGCTGTGTAAAGATTAACTATTGAACACTCACGGTCATTCATTTAACTATTTAGCCCTAAATCAGTGGGTGACTAGGAGATTCTAAATTCTGTTATTTTCTTAAAATCAATCAATTTTTAATTATTATACTAGCTTTTTACTTTAAAGTTCTAACTGTCTAAATAAAACTGTAAAAGCACAATTTCCAAACCTAAATTGAAGGCACATTGGTGCTGTCCATCAGAAAGTATTGATAATTTAAAAAAAATTACGAACTATCTTTTATCTTTTTATAAAGAACCTAATGTCACTTGAGTTTAACCATAATCCTTTGAAGAAAGTAACATTTAACTTTAAATAACATTGACATACAGAGCAGTTAGGTGACTTGCCTGGGACCATATGGTATGCATGTCACCCCTCTTGATAAAATTAACATTAAATATGTAAAATTTGAAAATTTGTAAAATATGTAAAAGTTGAAGTTTTTACGAGTTTGGATTTAATTTCTTCATTTCAAAATATGAGCATGTCACTTTATTTGCAAACTAAACGTGGCATAACATTACGGCTTGTGAACACTAATAGTCTTAGCCGCTGGGGTGAGTGCAGAATTAAGCAGCAATTAGTATGAGTGAATAAATTGCATCCTTAGAGTGAGTGCACTGTGCTATCCTGGGAACTAAAGACTGTATTTGAGTCTATGCGAAGTTGTGCACAGTGGTGGAGTAGGGCAGGGTGCAGTCATTTGGAAGACTATGCCCATGAAGTACCTCAAGGTACCGCAGACGTGACAGGCCCAGGAGCGGAACCAACCACTTTAACTTTTGCCTGGCTGAAACTGGACTGGGAAGGATGGATTAAAAAGGGTAAATCAATTCATGCATAACTTGTGGTCCTTTGCAGCTTGAGTGTAGGACTGAAAAAAAGAAGCCAAAGAGAAAGGGAATGAGCTGAAGACATACACACACATATACACACACACATCAGGAAGCAATATGCAAGGAAAAATCAAGTGAGAGGTTCAAGGTTCCGATGAGGAATTGTGCTCTGTGCGTTCCATCCATGGGCTTTACCAAAGGCCAGCACAATGGACTCAGCATCTCAGGCATGGTTAAGTACCCTACTGTGCACTCTGCTATCCTTTTAGTCCATTGCTGTTTCTACTCTGTCTGTGCCAGGGTTTCGTCTTGATATGGAGCAAAAGGATTCTGATGCCTCAGGATTATTACAAGGATTAAATAAGATACAGATAGAATGACATTAATGAGTATCATTTTTAAAATAAGGAAAGTTGGAATTTATTCAGAATCTGTTGGTAACAAACTAATC
This sequence comes from Colobus angolensis palliatus, assembly GCF_000951035.1. NCBI lineage: Eukaryota > Metazoa > Chordata > Mammalia > Primates > Cercopithecidae > Colobus > Colobus angolensis. The sequence continues at coordinate 5,548,568 of NW_012114566.1, forward strand.
TCTTTAAGTAACCCCACTTAGAGTTTCAAGTCACCTCCAATGAACTCAAAGGGCTGACCTCCCAAAGAAAGTCTCAAATATAAGGCAAACTCTCTTGATTCTGAATTTCATTAGAAACATTTGTCTAAGTCTTTCTCATATGGTCAGAATGAGAGAGGGTGTCCTCCTAGTAATATGTCATTATGTCAAATAATTCATCAACCAATTTTGTTTACTCTCTCGAACTGCCACTTTGGCAGCAGGGGTACTCTGTCTAAATGAGGTGTCTATAAAGATAAATTAAACATGATTCAGGCCCCCAGGTGGAGTTCAATTCAATAGGGTAGAACAGCAACTCAGTCCAGCTACCATAAGTAACATGTTTGTAGTAAGACTAATTTGATAGTAAGGCAGAAAAACATCTCATGGAATTTTAGGAATAGCCAAGAAGATGGATCCCCTAGAGCCTTGCACATAGCATGTTGCATGAAGGATTCAGTGATTCTCAAGATGGGCTTGTCCTGTCACCTTTTCAGGAGACATAGCTGCTTAATCCCTGGCCATTGTGTAACTAAGTGACTCTCACTTGCTGCTCGAATCACTTCATGCTTTTCATGCTTTAACAATTAGTGGTTCTGTTTTACTTTGAAAAATGAGTCATTCCATGACAGTATTCCTCCTAGACCCTAGCATTTCATAGCTTCTATCTATGATTATTTTAAATTCCAGCTCCTGTACCTAACTGAATGAATAAGCACACCCCGCAGCTCAGATTCCTGAAAGAATTGGATTATATGCTCAGCTAAACATCATCACTGTTTGGTTAGATCTTTTACAGCAAATAATTCACAGATTTTTGGTGAAATTATATTGTCTTTAGTGGGTAAGTGTCCAACAGAGGTCTAATAAACTATGACCAGGCAACTGATAATGCCAAGTGGTAGAGACACAGTGATGTCTCTTCAAAATGCAGGTTCCTTCATCAGAAATCTATAGGTGGGGAGCCATTTAGAATCAAGTTTTAGGCATAGCAAATGTTTTTTATCTTTCCTAACCATACATATGTCCAAATAAATATAGTACCTGGTAGAATGTATTATTGTCTTTTTTTGGGGGGGTGGGGGTTGCAGTATTTCATACTAGTTTATTTAGGGGTTCCATTTTCACTCCTCAATAGATTTGATGTATTTCTCATATGCTTCGAATGTATTATTCTCATAAGTAAAGTACATAAGTGTGCTCTTAATTGTTATTGGTGTTCAGAGGAAGACAGGCTACTTTTGCCTGAGACATCGTAAGAGGCCTCTTGAAAAAAGCATTAGAGCTAGGTCTTTGAAGGTTGGCTAGAATCCAAACAAGTTGAAGGGGAGCAAAACGTTTTAGGCAAAGGAAATGGCATGAGAAAAATCACAGAAATAGAAAATTTCATGTGGAGGACAAATAATACTTATGGTCAGATATTGAAAGCACCATCTATCGATGCTGAAATCCTACACTTTTGTACAGAACCATGGATTGAAGCAGTTAGGAGTCACGACTGACAGCAAAGAAAAAAACATGCAATGGTGAAGCTTGGTATCTTTGTCTAGGAATATAAAGAATGGCTTATCAGTGGAGACCATGACAATTGAGAAAATAAGAAGCCCAAAAAGTATAAGAATGAAAATAGAGAGTGCAAGAATAATGTCTGTTTTACTGGCATTACGTAACCCTCAGATACGCACCTCTTTATTACCAAACACTGTGTATGTTAGTTAAGGTAAAAGAGGAAGGGAGGTAGAAGAATGGAGATTGAATTGAATTCTAGAGCTTCAGTTCTGTGTTAGTTTTGGCCCCCAGGGATTCTAGGCATTAAGTACAGTCTGAATTGAAAAATATTAAACATATCTTGTGATCCAATATTCCCCTAAGTTATAGACTCAAATATCCAATGACCAGCTTGACATTTCTACCTGCATGTTCAATACTTATTTGAAACTTAATATATCCTAAAGAGAATTTTTTTCCTTTTTTTTTGAGACGGAGTCTTGCTCTGTCGCCCGGGCTGGAGTGCAGTGGCTGGATCTCAGCTCACTGCAAGCTCCGCCTCCCGGGTTTAGGCCATTCTCCTGCCTCAGCCTCCTGAGTAGCTGGGACTACAGGCGCCCGCCACCTCGCCCGGCTAGTTTTTTGTATTTTTAGTAGAGACGGGGTTTCACCGTGTTAGCCAGAATGGTCTCGATCTCCTGACCTCGTGATCTGCCCGTCTCGGCCTCCCAAAGTGCTGGGATTACAGGCTTGAGCCACCGCGCCCAGCCATAGAATTTTTTTAAAAAAAACAGCCATGATCTATTGCCCAGGATGGAGTGCAGTGGTGCAATTAGCTCACTGCAACCTCAAACTCCTTGTCTCCTACCTCATATTCCTCAGTAGCTAGGACCACAGGTGCGTGCCAGTGCCCGCACATCTGGCTTTGTGTGTGTGTGTGTGTGTGTGTAGCAATGAGGTCTTGCTACATTTCCCAGGCTGGTCTCACTCTCATGGCTTCAAGCAGTCCCCTGCCTTGGCCTCCCAGTGCTGGTGTAACAGGCGTGAACCACCACAACCAGTCCACTAAACTGAATTCCAATTTCCCTCCTCAAAATGTTTCTTCCCCAGGTATTTTTATTTCATCATATTTCACATATTTGCCCATACCCCAAAGCTAAAAGAAAGTTTCTTTCCTGTCCTCACTAGAAATCATCTATCTGCCAGTCCTATCTACTTTTTCTCCAAAATATATCATAAATCCACACTCTTCCCTCTACCTTTGCCCTCATCACCAAATGTAATTCACCACCGTTTATCTCCTGAACTACTGTGTTAGCCTTAATTGGTCTACCTTTTCAACTCTTTTTTAAAATATTTTTTAATTTTACTTTAAGTTCTAGGGTACATGTGCACAACGTGCAGGTTTGTTACACATGTATACATGTGCCGTGTTGGTTTGCTGCACCCATTAACTCCTCATTACATTAGGCATACCTCCTAATGCTCTCCCTCCCCCATCCCCTCACCCCACGACAGGCCCCGGTGTGTGATGTTCTCCACCCTGTGTTCAAGTGTTCTCATTGTTCAATTCCCACCTATGAGTGAGAACACGGTGTTTGGTTTTCTGTCCTTGCAATAGTTTTCTCAGAATGATGGTTTCCAGCTTCATCCATGTCACTACAAAGGGCATGAACTCAGCCTTTTTTATGGTTGCATAGCATTCCATGGTGTATATGTGCCACATTTT
>NW_012114566.1:5558536-5563081 GCF_000951035.1 Colobus angolensis palliatus
ATTTGGGTTGGTTCCAAGTCTTTGCTATTGTGAATAGTGCTGCAATAAACATACATGTGAATGTGTCTTTATAGTAGAATGATTTATAATCCTTTGGGTATATACCCAGTAATGGGATGGCTGGGTCAAATGGTATTTCTGGTTCTAGATCCTTGAAGAATCGCCACACTGTCTTCCACAATGGTTGAATTAGTTTACACTCCCACCAACAGTGTAAAAGCATTCCTGTTTCTCCACATCCTCTCTAGCACCTGTTGTTTCCTGACTTTTTAATGATTGCAATTCCAACTGGTGTGAGATGGTATCTCATTGTTTTAATAACTCATTATGGAGCAAAGTTATTATTATTTAATGTAAAATTATATCACATTACTTTTCTACTCAAAACTCCCCAATGGTTTCCCATTCAACTTATAAAATTTCAAATTTCTTTCTGGCTCCCAAATTTCTTTGTGACTAACTTCTGCCTTTGCTTTTTGCATATCACAGTTTGTCATTCCTCCTTCCCTCTTTTTCCCTCCCTAATGCGTTTAGTTGAACAAGCCAAGCCCATTTCCACCCCAGGACCTTTGCACTTGTTGCTAGCTTCCTCCAGGTCCAGGTCTTCACATGATGTAGAAAGGCTCATCTATCACTTTCTCAGAAAGATAAACAAGACCCTTTAAGGTAGCTCTTCCACACTCCAGTGACTCTGTCCCATTACTCTGCTGTTTCCTCATAGCTCTTAAATCTGAAACTACATTGTTTTTCTATTCTTCTGCTAAAATTAAACTGTATAAGGGTTGGCACTTATGCACTCTCTCATACAATGCTGTCCTGCCAGTTCTGGGAGCCACATAATAGGTACCAAATAAATATTGGTTGAAAGAGTAAATAAATGCATAAATTAAATGAAATCAGCAAAACTATATGTAAATCTAGCCCAAAGAAATTTTGTTTCCTGCAATATCATTTTGTTCAATTTCAAAAAACCAAACTTAGGAGAAATATAAACAAACAAACAAGCTTGGGTGAAGTTTAAAACATATGTGATTAAATCTCCATTGTCATTTATCCTTTTCCAGAAAGTGAGAAATGTCGCATGATGATTAAACAGAATACAATGTGGTTTCAAGAAACATCAAACAGTTCTGTTTGTTCTAAGATAATACATATGGTGTTGAAAAAGAAAAAATGTATAATTATTAACAGCAACAGGTGGATGAATCTCTTTGGTATTCATATGAACAAAATACTAACATTTTAAGTAAAGTTACATTTTCCATGAATATGATTTTCACTCACAAAACAGAATTTTGTTCAGGTTCAATATGTCCATAGTTTTAAAACCATGATCCAAGAACAACTGGGGGTGGTACAGTGGAACTGGGATCTGGAGGAGGACAAGCTAAGTGTGATGCTGCTTTTCTACACTTTGACAAAGATCATCCTTACCACTATCTCCTCATAAGATACCTAGAGGAAAAAGTGATGATGTTATATATATTTGGAAGCCACAAGTGTGGTACATGTTTCTAGATAAGAAGAATGGAATGAGCTAACATTTACTGGGAACTTACTCTGTCCTGAGCACTATTATCTAATTTAGTCGTTTCATTATCTCTAAGTTACTATTATTTTGTTTCTCTTTTCTTTTTTTTTTCTTTTTTTATTTTTGGTTTGGTTTTTGAGATAGAGTCTTGCTCTGTTACCCAGGCTGGCGTGCGGTAGTACAATCCCAGTTCACTGCAACCTCTGCCTCCTGGGTTCAATCAATTCTCCTGCCTCAGCCTCCTGAGTAGCTGGGATTACAGGTGCCTGCCACCACGCCCAGCTGATTTTTGTATTTTTTTAGTAGAGACGAGGTTTCACCATGTTGACCAGACTGGTCTCAAACTCCTGACCTCAAGTGATCCGCCCACCTCGGCCTCCCAAAGTGCTGGGATTACAGGCGTGAGCCACCACACCAGACCTATTTCCTTCTTTGTATATATGAGAAAAACTCATTCATGGGGTTTAACGCTGGTTGGTTAAGTATATTATTCCTGAGGTTGGGAAAAGGGGAGTCTTAGTGAAAACAAAAGGTGTATTACCTAAAGGGCTCATTTTCTGCAGGAAAATTATGGTGGCTAGATTATGTTTTATTATTCTCTTTCAGTTTTAGAGAACAACTTGTAATGGAGCCTTCACCTCTTGAGCTGCCAGCTGACACAGTGCAGCGCATTGCGACTGAACTCAAATGCCACCCAATGGATGAAAGGGTCGCTCTCCACCTAGATGAGGTAGATAAACTGCGGCACTTCAGGGAGTGCTTTTATATTCCCAAAATACAGGATCTGCCTCCAGGTAAGAATGCTGGGAAAGTTTTTAAATTTTATTTATTTATTTATTTTTGCTGCTGCGTGTGTTTATTATAATCTTTGAAAATCATTGTGCTATTACATAATAGAGCCGTCGCAATTATGTTTGAAAAGCAGAAGGTCCCTGGTGCTCTCAATCAACCTGTCAGCCTACCTTAGCCTCAGATTATCTGTTTTCTCCCCTCCTCTGAATAAAATACATACAGGGTACTTATACTGTCAACTACTTCTCTGAACAATCGAGTGACTGATTGAAAATTATAGGCAGATACATTTACTTGTTCTCTAAGCACTTGGTATTCAAAGCAATTATTTTAGAATGCAATGTTAGAATAGCTCTTATATTCTGGCACTTAGTTTATAATAATGTGATGTTTGTCTTAGAGAAAATATTATTTTGTGACCTGGATATATCAGGAGGGATGTTATTTGAATAGCCGTCTTTGCCTGTTGTAAAGATGGTGAGTGTTAGAGTTACCAAGAAAAGAAATAATGAATGCCCAACAAATGCATACTGCATTTTAAAATAATGTAGTAATCTGACTCTGCTCTGGGTTTGAGGAAGTCATTTACAAAAATAAAACATAGGTAGCAAAGGTATAACAATAAAAAATGATTCACCATATTTAACTTTACTCCATTTTACATTAATAATAAAAGTTCCCAGGTTGAATGGAATTAGTCTACCAAACTGGGTTTCACATCCTTTATAATAGTCTGATTCCATTTTTATTCAGATTAAATAAGGTACAATTTTGGATACAGTACTCAGGATCCATGAAGATCAGCTAATAAAATTTTAGGATGTCTGGTTTGTATAACACTAATATATACCATGTAACAAATGTTAAAACACCTATTTGTCTTCAACTATGTACCCAGCAACCTATAGAACTCTAGAAGAATGAAAGAAGAGAAATACCTGTATCCTACTTAAAATTGTGTAGTATCAACTGAGGGAGACATGGATGGAAATGACAGCTAGAAGAGAACAAATAAAATGAGGCTATAAGTGAAGTGACCTGAGACCACAGAAGAAAAATCTTCTAGGTCATTCTAGAATCTAAAATTAAAAGGACATTTTGATTTGAATCATAAGGGATAAAATACTGCTAATGAGTGAATTGTGAGGAAATAAAACTTAGGAAAGGAATCCTCAGGGAAATGGGAGATAGAGGGCTTGGTGTCATGTGCATCACACAACGTGGAAACCTTTAGAAATAGCGAGGACCCACGTGAGACAGGTCAGGTCTGGTTGATGATGGCCCTGCCCTAATGTGCTCTCTGGCCTACAGGACTCCTGTACTGAGTCAGAACCCAGTTTAAAAATAGCATTGTACAGTCTGGCGCGGTGGCTCACGCCTGTAATCCTAGCACTTTGGGAGGCCGAGGCGGGCGGATCGCGAGGTCAGGCAATCAAGATCATCCTGGCTAACATAATGAAACCCCGTCTCTACTAAAAGTGCAAAAAATTAGCCGGGCGAGGTGGCGGGCGTCTGCAGTACCAGCTACTCAGGAGGCTGAGGCGGGAGAATGGCGTGAACCCGCGAGGCGGAGCTTGCAGTGAGCGGAGATCGCGACACTGCACTCCAGCCTGGGCGACAGAGGGAGACTCCGTCTCAACAACAACAACAAAATAGCATTGTACCTCACTAATCACCAGGAAAATGCACATCAAAACCACAGTGAGAGATCACCTCACACCCTTTTCTATGACTACTATTAAAAAGTGCAGGGTATAAATATTGGCTAGGATACAGGGTGATTAGAGCCCTTGTGCACTGTTAGTGGGAAGGTAAAATGGTGCAGCCCCGTAGGAAAGAGTATGGCAGTTTCCTCAAAAACCGAAGAATAGAATTACCATGTGATCCAGCGATCTCACTTCAGGATATATTGCCAAAAGAATTAAAAGCAAGATCCCCAAAAGACATTAGTACACTCGTGTTCATAATAGCATTATTCGTAATAGCCAAAAGGTGGAATTAACCCATATGTCCATCAGTGCACGAAAAGACAAGCAAAATGTATATACATATGATGGAACCTTATTAAGTTTTAAAAAGAACCGTGCTACGTGATTCACATGAATGAACTAGGAGAACATCATGCCAAGTGAAACAATCCAGATGCAAAAAGAAAAATACTGTATAATTCCAATTTTACCAAGTATCTAGATTGGTCAAATTCATAAAAACCGAAAGTAGGG
>NW_012114566.1:5566087-5582780 GCF_000951035.1 Colobus angolensis palliatus
AAAAAAAAAAAAAAAACCGAAAGTAGAATGGTAGCTGTCAGGAGCTTGGAGAGGGAGAAATGGTGAATTACTGTTTAATGGGTATAAAATTTCAATTTTGCAAGGTAGAAAAATTCTGGAGATTGGTTGCACAACAATGTGAATGTACTTAACTGAATTGTACACTTAAAATTGTTAAGAGAATAAATTCTAGGTGCATTTTAACATAGCATTTTAAATATTTATCAAAATAAAAATGTTTCCCCCTTAGAAAAAAGCAGCGTTCTACATATAATCACTTCTAGTATACTTAAAAGTTGACTTAGTATCCTAATTATAGGTATAATATTGATTTTGACTAGTTATCCAATAGAAAGTATCTCTGAAGAATTACAACCTTGGATAAGTCCTTGCTGATTCTTAAAGAGAAGAGATAGAAATTGGTTTAATAAAGAATTTAAATAATTTCCTTGTTTAAAAAATATAGTTTTGCTGGACACAGTGGCTCACATCTGTAATCCCAGCACTCAGGGAGGCTAAGGCTGGAGGATCACTTGTGTCTAGAAGTTTGATACCAGCCTGGGCAACATGACAAAACCCCATCTCTACAAATACTACAAAAATTAATTAGGCGTGATGCCCTATGTGCCTTTACTGCCAGTTACTCTGGAGGCTGAAGTGGGAGGATCATCTGAGCCCAGTAGTTCAAGGCTGCAGTGAGCCGTGATCACACCATTGAACTCCAGTCTGGGTGACAGAGCAAGACTCTGCCTAAATAACAATAATTATTGTAATAATTTTGAATGGTGTAAAACGTCATTAACCCCAAGTGTTCTTCTACATCAGTGATTGTCAAAATGTGGTCCCTTGACCAAAAGCATGATGTTCACTAGAGATCTTCTTAAAAATACAAGTTCTCGGGTCCTAACTCAGAATTACTGAATCAGAAATTGTGAAGGTGAGGCCCAGTCTTCTGTTCTAGATCAGCTAGGATGAGATGTTATCCTAGAGTTGGGTTAATTAATTCTCCTTCTTGCTCTTCTCACTCCAGTTGCACCTTAATATCTAAGGATTCGTGTATTCAGTAAATATTTATTGGTCATCTACCCTACTCAAGACACTTCTCTCAGAATGGTTCAGAGAACCAAAGAGCAAAACTGTCACATACATACTTGAACGTGTATCTAGTATGACAATAGATAATAAACAAAGAAACAACTTAATTATGCTCTACCATCAGGTAGCACTCCAAATGATAATGAGGACTGTGAAGATGAGGGTGTGATCCTACCCAAGGAAGTGCTGGTGAGGTGCCATCTGAACAAAGATGACAGTGCAGTGAGGAAGTGAGCCTCATGGAGCACAGGTGAAGCTGAGCCTGGTCGTGGTCCAAGTTTATGCTGGACAGAGGTACCAACTCAGGAGCACATGATGTAGGGGCAAAAAGATAATCCATTTTTCATAACCATCACAAGGGGCATGGCTGATGTTTCTACAGCAAAGACAGCTTAGCAAGAGAAAAACCCAGGGAAAACTTATGATTTTATGCTAAGTCAAATGAAAGAAATGAATACATGTGACTAAATAGAATTGGAATAAAATATAATCTAACCGTAATCAACAGAAAGTGGTGGGGGTACTCAACAAGGCCTGTATTTTTGGATTCTTCTTGTTCCCTGTATATAGCATTTCTTCCCTCCACATAGAGGGCAGGGCACCTGTCATATGAAAGTCTATCAGGGAGAAGGGAAAAGGTCAGTGAGTGAGCGTTCTAGGTTTCAAGGTTTGATGTAGGAGAGGATTTCAGTTTCTTTGACTCACCTGGCTGCAGGTCACAGGGCAGGGGATTAGAGAAGATCAGAAGGACCTTGTTTCTGAGGCCCTCTCAGTCTCCTTCAGTTCAAAGTACTCAGCATTCCAAGGCGCCATATTTTAGAATATTATGTTCTGACCCCCAATGGTGTTGAAATTTCCTTCTTTTTTGTTTTGACAAGATGTGAATTCATAAGGAAACCAGTGTTTCCTATCTTATTAAAACCTTCCAAGAGCATCTAAAAATGATAAAGCATGTCGGATTGTTTTTGGAGACTAGCATAACACCAAGAAAAAAAACTTTCTTTAGCAGTTCTGAACAATGAAAAACAAAGAACAGAAATACACAAGTTTTGAGCAAATGAAAGGATCACAACTCCCAATATGAGATTTTTCTTTTTTAATCTTGAAGAAAGTCTACAGGCATAGCCTGTACTTTTTTGATATTTTTCTATTATATATTATGTTTTCTCTGGGTTTCTAATATAAATTTTATTAAAATAAGTATTTTCTTTTTCTATTCTTAGATGATGCCTGAGATGTTATCAGAGAAAGGGGTCAAAAATATTTTTAATCAGCTTTTGTACTTATGTTCAACATTATCCTAAAGAGCACAGCTGAAAAATAAACAAGCAAAAGAAAGGAGGGAGAGAGAAGGAAAGAAAAGAAAGAAGGAAAGAAAGAAAGGAAGAGATAAGAAATCAATAAAAAGAAAAGAAAGAGAAATGCAAGGCATACATGTGGAAAGATATCTTTCTAAAATTTTTTAAACCATAAATATTTCTGTTTGAAACATCCTTATACCTAAATTTCTGAAAGCATACTAGATAGCCCTGTAAGATAATATGGCTTTTGCACAGACACAAGACAAAAACAGTCTTTTTCAGAATGTCAAACTGCCATCCCAGAAACAAGTTGTGCAAATTTACATTTCCTCCAACGGTAAAGACAATTGCCTCACTGACTTTGGAGATTAGTAGGATTGTTTTTATTTCTGTTTTTTGGGGACAGGGTCTGGCTCTGTCACCTAGGCTGGAGTGCAGGGGCGTGATCTCAGCTCACCGCAGCCTGGACCTCCCAAGCTGAAGTAATCCTCTCACCTTAGCCCCCGGAGTAGCTGGGACTACAGGTGTGTGCCACCATGCCCAACTAAATTTTGTATTTTTTGTCAAGGTGGGGTTTTGCCATGTTGGCCAGGCTGGTCTCAAACTCCTGGACTGAAGTAGTCCTCCTGCCTCAGCCTCCCAATGTGCTGGGATTACAGATATAAGCCACCACGCCAGGCAGGATTAGCAGTTTTAAGAATCTTTGCTCGTTAGATAATAAAAAAAAGTATTCCATTCTTCTTTGAATCTGTAGTTCTTAGACAACCATTGGAGATTGTTTTCATAAACTCTTTGGCCATTGCTTTCCTTTTGTCTTAAGTTGTTCTTAATGTATAAATTTAATTTTAAACTAAATAAATATAAGTGGTAACCTTTTATTCTTTTTTATCTTAAGGATATAAACTCCTTCTTTCACGTATCTTAGGGATTTTAAGTGAAAATGTCCAGTCAATATAGTTGGCTAAAAGCAGAACTAGAAATGGGTTCCAAATATTGTGACTGCTAGCCCATGTATCTTGACTCAGTCCTGCTTTTGCTTTTTTAAAATTACTCAATTGAAGTGTAATTTATGGACCATAAAATTCACCCATTTTAAGTATACAATTTAATAATTTTTAGTAATTGCCTATGATTACACTACCATTATAATCCAATTTTAGAACATTTCTTCGTTCCACTTTTTTATCTCTACCCTAGGCAAACAGTAATCTACTGAACTTGCCATTATTTTGATCTATATAGAAGATTAGTAATTCAAAATTTTTTTTTTACTATTAAACTATATTTGGAGAAAAAAAAAAATGGTGTTCCTTTCACTATTCTTTTCATAGTCAAATAATCCTCTCCTTCAATCTTACTGCACATCCAGGAGAGAGATCAGTAAATTCACACCCAACTTTAGTAGACTTTAGTAAGTAGTTATAAAATTTAAAGTTATCCAAACAAGATCTTCTATTAGTTTGCCCATGTAATTATTTGGACTCAGATAAAATTGGCATGGCAAAATAGTCATGCTTATGTTTGTCTCCAGGGCTTCCATATAACATAATAGACAGCCTCTTAAACTCAACTGCTTTTAGGCTTAGAAGGCTGTGACAGATATGAGGTATCAGTGCATGAAATATAGGAAAGCATACTTTTCTCTATAAACTAGAATCCTTTATTCAACAACAGATAAAGGTATGTTAAATAAAAGATTTTATCCAGCTATAAAAGGACATGTATTTATAACTGTAATTTTGATAATCTGATAAATCTCTAACTTTCATAAAAAGAAATTAAGAATATTCCTTAGTTAAATTTTGTAGACATTGCAACTTTTTGTTTGTTTGTTTGTTTTTTTAGTTCGGGTCTCACTCTGTCACCTGGGCTGGAGTATAGTGGTACAATTTTGACTCAGAGCAACGTCCACCCCTCTGAACTCCCTCCTCAGCCCCCCAATTAGGTGGGACTACAGATTCACGCCACTACACCCAGCTAAATTTTTGTATTTTTTGGTAGAGACAGGGTTTCACCATGTTGCCCAGGCTGGTCTCAGACTCCTGAACTGCCCATCTCAGACTCCAAAGTGTTGGGATAACAGGTGTCAGCCATCACGCCTGGCCAATATTGGGAGCATTTCATGTTACTTAAATTCTGCATTTAGTGTACATATTTGTAATCTTGTCATTTCATTTGCATTGGACTGCCTGCTCCCCGAGTGTAGGAACTGTCTTCTTTCTCTGTGATTGTGTGGGAGTCACCTAGGCAGACCTTAGAGTGGAGTGAGGTCCAATCATAAAGAGGGAACAGCATTTTGCAAACACACAAGAGAAAGCATAGTTGCTTTGATCCCTAAGAATAGTTTTACATGATCAAAGAATGTCATGTAAAAATCTGGGTATTGGTAAATAGTAATAATAAGGTTTGGAATAGGGAATATAGGACACTAGGATGATTGGCGTCATAGGGTGAATAGTAAATGAGTGTGTGTGGGTACCTAACAGTAAGTCTGAATAGTAAATGTAATAGAAGGGAAGGTAAAGGAAAATAGTCAATAAATACATTAAATACTCATTAAATAAACCTGATTTAGTAGTAGGAGAGGGATAGCATGGGCCATACTTTCTGTTTTAGGTGAATAGTGGTGATATGCACTGATACAATTAACTTGTTTTGGAAACTATTCATTTAAAGAGAAACTAGACTTTTATTTGTTTGTTTATCTCTTATTGCCCTGTCACCTGTGGCCTTGACCTCTGAGTCCAAGAAGGTGGCAGCTGTTACAAGCAGTGAGAAGCAGGCAGGGACAAAGAAGAAAAGACAAATAATGTGTGTGAACTCTCCCTTGAGAAAGGTTTCAGAGGTTGCCTCATGACCTGTTCACCTAAGCCCCCTGGGCCAGTGTTTGGTCATGGCCCTGCCTATCTACAAAGAAGACTGAGTCTAAAACACAATTTTTGTTCTTGGTGGCCATATGCAAAGCTAGCAATTCTATTTCTGTAAAGGAAAAATGAAATGCATTTAGGATACAACTAGCAGTTGAGTTTAGTTAGAAGGTAGAAATTTGACAGTTGTCAGCATTTAGGTAATAGTTGAAACTGTGGATATGGATGATATTATCTAGGCATCATATCTAAGTGAGAAGAAGGTAGTCGAAACAAAATTCTAAGCATTGACAAAGAGAACTCTAGAAAGAGCCAGAGACACAGAAGAACAAGGAAAGTGTTGTGTTCTAAAACCAAGGGAAGAGACATATTCAAAGAAATCAGAGGGCTTGCCATCATCAGCTGTCACAGAGACTGTATAAGCCTTTCATTTTAGCAGTCAGGAGAGCTTTATTAAATTGTCTTAACTTTAACAGCTTCACTGGAATGACAGGCAGGGAAGCTATGTATTTCTAGATGTCATTGAAGGAGTAAAGTATTGGAAATGAGATTTTTAGGCTTCTTTTCCAAGAAGCCTTGCTGTAAAAGGAAATATAACAAGGAACAAAAGGAAATGAATGAATGCTTTTTTCAAGGAAGTTGGGGGCTTGAATATGATTGTGCATTGAGAAGACAGTATGGGAAAAAAAAGAGACAGACAGACAGACAACAGAAGTAAATATGATTTTCAGCCAAGCACAGTCCATGATGGATCTGTTATCTATTCCCACCTTTTTCAGCTCATTGAACCCAATATTCTAAGATAATGCGAATTGCTGAAGACAATCTTTCCCTACTTTCTAAGGATATATTGGCCCTAATGTCTAAGGTCAACATTAGCCAAATTGAGATTTTACAAAGAAATCTCAAGGTCCCAACCAATTCTTCCATATTTCTGGGCAATATGATACCAGGCATACCTCAGCCACAGGAAAAAGGACTGGGAATAGAAAGATTCTTACAAGGAGAGTACACTTTCACCTTTGCCTGGGACAATGTTTGGTCTTTTCTGTCTTGTCATGTGAACTCTTTCCTCAAGGAAATTTATCCACAAGGGCATGGAAAATCTCTTTTGGAATCCTCAAAATACGAAGTCTCTCTCCCCCAGATGCCATACCACTCCTCAATCTAGACCTCCGAGAAAACTAATGGGTTCAAAATTAGACGAGAATATCTAAGGAGTGTGTGCAAGTGGACTATAGTGATCCTACATTTTTCTCCATCTTCCTCCTGAAATTATAGGAATTATATTCAAAGTCCAAGAAGCTTGTTGGTAGCATAGCCTTGTACAGGGCATCCCTATTGGAAAAACGACATGAATATTTCCTCAGCACACTACCAGGAAATTTAATAATATGAGGTACATAGCAACACAAAAAAAACTTCACTCACTACCTTCTGAATAATAGTAAAGGGAATATACCTTTTTATTTAGTAAAATGCAGACATAATACGGCTCTACAAATTTTACAACGAGAGCACCTCTGTGTCACAAGATCCTACATCAAGAAACATAACATTGCCAGCACTTGGGAAAACTGCTTCATACCCGCTTTCAGGAACTCCTTCTTTAGGGTTAAGCAGTTTTTATGTAGCCAGTATTTGAGTATCAACTTCTGAAGTTTTACCTAAAATTCACTACAAGTTCTTTTTTATTCGATGACCCAAACCTGTGGATCTGGTCTAACATAGGTGAATGCCACAACTTAAACATATATTTAAGAAAATAGGTTTAATAGAAAATAGGTTTAAAATCAAGAGTATGTTTCTCTATAGAGAGATGGAAGATAAATATTTTCTTTTTTAAACAAATGCCATAGTTCAATTATTTAAGGCAGACAGCAAAAACTTGTTCTTTTTGTCCAAAAGTATGACTCACGCCTGTAACCCAGCACTCTTTGGAAGGCTGAAGCAGGAGGATCGCTTGAGTCCGGGAATTCAACACGAGCCTGGGCAACATAGTGACACCCAGTCACTACACACCTTTTTCTGTTCATACTTCTATTTGACAAGTGCTGCTGGACCATGATGTTCCCAGCATTTTATTTTTTAAATTTCATCCTAAGATCTGCTCTTATCCCCCATTAAGAATGATTGGTAGAATGGTGTCTTTCCTAATGACAGAAGTATGAAATAACTTGTTCATCAGGAGAGTTTATGATTGATATTATTAATATTTAAATTCACATTTCATAAACTGGAATATTTTGTTATACAGTCTGAGTTTTATCACATGTATAGAATTACATAAACACACCTTCTCTTAGTAGATATAGAACAATTTTGTAACCCCCAAAAGACTCCTTTATGGTAGCACTTTGTAACCAATCTCTCCACTATACCTCTAATCCCTGACAACCACTAATCTATTTTATATCCCTATTGTCTTTTCCAGAATATCATATGAAGAAATTATATACTGTATTCAGTCTTTGGAGACTGGTTTCCTTTACGTAAGGAAATGCCTTTGAGATTAAGCAAAGTTATGTCAATGAAGTGTTTCTTTTTATTGCTGAATAGTTTTCTACTCTAAGAATGGACTACAATAGTTTATTCATTTGTCCACTGAAGGATATTTGAGCTGTGTCCAATTTTGATGATTATGAATAGCCACTATTAACATTCATGTACAGGATTTTGTGTGAATGTAAATTTTTTATCTAAAATTTTTTTAAGATCAGATAGTAAATATTTCACTCTTGACAGGTCTCATGTATTCTTTTTTTATTTTTATTTTTTTAGAAAAGGTCTTGCCCTGTCACCCAGGCTGGAGTGCAGTGGCATAATCACAGCTCACTGCAGCCTTGATCTCGCTGGTCAAGCAGTTCTTCCATCTTAGCCTCCTGAGTAGCCAGGGCTACAAGGGTGCACCACCACACCAAGCTCATTTTTTTAACTTTTTGTAGAGATGAGGTCTCACTGTGTTGCCTAGGCTAATCTTGAACAAGGCTCCAGCAGTCCTTATTCCTTGGCCTTCCAAAGTGCTAGGGTTACAGGTGTGAGCTACTGTACCTTGCCAGGCCTCATATATTCTTTCTCCTTTTTTTTTTTTTCTTTTGTCTCTTCCTAGTTTTTCCTCTTCCATTTATAAATGTAAAAATATTCTTAGCTTTCAGGCCATACAAAAACAGGTCATGGGCTTGATTTGGAACTCAAACTGCAGTTTGTCAAGTCCACTTTTAGAATGCTATAAGTTGATTGCTGGATCATATTATAGGTCTATTTTTAACTTTATAAGAAACTGGCAAACTTTTTCAGAGTGGCTGTACCATTTTGCATTTTTGCATTGCCCTCAGTAATGTGTGGGAATGTCTATTGTTCCCCATATTCACCCTCAGTTGGTATTACTAGGTTTTTTGTTGTTTAGTTTTTTAGTCACATATGTTTGTATAAGTATCTTATTTTGGTATTTATATGCATTTTCCTAATGGCTAATGAACTTAAGCATTAAGCATTTCAGAAGCTTATGTATCATCCATACTCTAGAGAAATGTCAGCTCAAATATTTTGGCCACTTTTTTTTAATTGGATTTTTTAATTGTTGAGTTGTGTTTTTGGGGGATTATGGAGCCTTTTTTTTTTTTTTTTTTTAAGAGACAGAGTCTTGTTTCATTACCCAGACTGTAGTGAAGTGGTACAGTCATAGCTCACTGCAACCTTGACCTTGGGCTCAAGCAAATCTGCTAACTTTAAGAGACACAGTCTCGCTTTGTTACCCAGGCTGGTCTTGAACTCCTGGCTTTAATTTATCCTCCCACTTTGACCTCCCAAGTTGCTAAGATAACAGACGTGAGTCATGTTTTTAGTTTTAAGAGTTCTTTATACATTTCAGTGTACAGGTTGTTTGTTAAATAAATGATATGAAAATATTTTCTCACAGTCCGTAGCTCTCTTTTTATTCTCTTGTTAGCATCTATTGCAGAACGAAAGATTTTAACTTTTGGGAAGCACAATATATTTATTTTTTCTTTTATGGGTTGTGCTTTAGGTACCATGTCTAAAAGCTCCTCACCTAAGCATCAGTCTTAAAGACTTCTTTGGCCCATAATTTATTTACAAGTGTGTTGTTTAATTTCCAAGTATTTGAACATTTCTCAGTTTTCTTTTTATTATTGATTTGTAGTTTAATTCTACTGTGGTTAGAGAACATTTGTTAAGGTTTGTTTTTGACCCAGGACAATGGTCTGTCTTCATGACTCTCCATGTGCATTTAAAAGAGTATTTATTCTGCTGCTGTTTGCTGGAGTGTTCTTTAAAAGCCAGTTACATTCATTTGCTTCATGGTGTTTTTCAGTTCTGGGGATTATTTGTCTGCTAATAAAATGTAGACCTAGTTCCTCAGAGGACCCTGGTCACAGATTTATGGACATAATCATAAATCCCACTTAAGCACTATTCCAAATTGCTGAAACTCAATTCAATATTGCCAGCAACAATAACAACACAACAAATAAATCACATTAGTACCACAATTATTAACATTGGGAGAGTTTTACAATTAGACAGTTCTTACCCAACAAATTCACATTAGATGCTTGTATTTTTCTTGGTAATAACAGAGATCCAAGTAATCAAGCCACAGATGAAACAAACACGGCTGAAATCTTTATGCTTTCTATTACTACTTATAATACAATCAGCAACAATTTCAGGTTCACCAATCTGCAGAAACATTGTATATCCTTTTCTTCTTTTTCCTTCAATTATTGGTTAAAAAAAATAAGCAACACAAGTTTCTCAAAAAAACAGTCATAATATGTTGAAATTTTAACCTCCAATTTCTAATCAGAAGAACATTCTAATAAAACCCCTAAACTCATCTGACCTTTTAGTAGAGTATTGTCTTTACATACAGATATGGAGGAAACTATGTTAAATGTAAATTCTTTTTTCTTCTATTTATTTATTTATTTATTTGAGACAGGATGTCTCTCTGTCACCTAGGCTGGAATGCAGTGGTGCCATCAGAGCTCACTGCAGCTTCAACTTCCTGGAATCAAACGATCCTCCCACCGCAGCCTCCTGAGAAGCAGGGACCACAGACATGCACCACCATGTATGGCTAATTTTTAATTTTTTTTTTCCCAGGCTCAGTGTCCAGCGCCTGGGCTCAAGTGATACACTCACCTTGGCCTCCCAAGGGGCTGGAATTACAGGCATGAGCCACTGCACACAGCTGAATTTTTTCAAAACCAACAAACCATACATTTTTCACAGAAGTTAACTTCCACAGAGATGTTTTCTTTTCTTTTTCTTTCTTTCTTTTTTTTTTGTTCTTCATACTTCCAGGCCAAAAACTTGTCATCAAGATCCTAGAAATTGCTGCAACCAATCCCAGGACTTTGCTTCCACCGTAGTTATTGAGCATCAAATGCTCTCTTAAATCATAGACCACGACTTTGATGAGCTTTCATTATTAGCTATGTCTTAGGATTCTCCTGAAATATGAAAGATAGGAAGTCGTATTCCCTAGTTCAAGGGAAAAAAAAAATCAATCTAAATTCAATGGTATTTAAAAACAAAGAATATTTACTTCAAAAAATTATTATAAAACAAAATATGTTACAAACTAGCTTTTTCTTCTAAACTCAAATATCTAGCTAGTAACATTCCAAAAATAAACATTAATTATATGGAAAGAATTTTTAAAATTTTGCAATGCTGAAATTAATCAATAGGAATACTGATAGTCTTAACGGTGAGTCTTTGTTCTTAGAGCTCCCAAAATGGTGGCAGACCACTCCTAAGATGGGGTGGTCCGCTCCCAAGATGGCGACCAGCCTTTTGTTCTCTGACCTGGGGTTCTTGGCTTCATGGATTCCAAGGAATGGAATCTTGAGCCTTGCAGTGAGTGTTATGGCTCTATTAGAGGCTGTGGGTCATGGAAGAGAACCATGGAATTCAGTGACTAGTGTTCAGCTCGATTAGGATGAACCCTGGCACTCAGCTGTGCAGGAACAATGGCCAGCCTTTAGCCCAATGGGGAGCAGAAATGGGTGCCTCACTGGATCAGGAGCACAGTGGACACCCTGCCAGATCCAGAGGGGTGGGAGTCAACGGTGGGTCTGTAACAGCAGCAAACAGCAGTCGTGGACCCAGATGGGAGTCAATGGCAGGTCTGAGATGGCGACAAACAGCAGTGGTGGACAGCGAGTGAAAGCTCAGCTCGAGCTGTAACAAACACAGACCAGAAGAGTGTGCAGTTGCAAGATTTAATACAGTGAAAACAGGATTTCCCAGGAGGTTCCCATACAATGGGAGGGGACCCAAAGGGAGTTGCCACTCCCTGCTCGAATGCCTGGGTTTATATCTCAATCATTGTCCCCCTGCCATGCTGTCAGATGATATATGATTTGACTATTTCTTTTCCTCCTTCTTTTAGCCTAATTTGTATTTTAGTGAGCCCTCTTTACTACCTGATTGATCAGGTGTGAGCTGAGTTACCAGCCCTGTGTTAAAAGGTGGGTGCAGTCACCTTCCCCAGGTAGGCTTAGGAATTCTTAGTCAGCCTAGGAAATCCAGCTAGTCCTGTCTCTCAGTCCCCCTTCTCAACAGGAAAACCCATGTGCTGTTGGGGAGGTTGGCCTACCACTGCTCTTAACTGCTTCCTGCTGAATTGGGGTATAGTAGGTGTCGTGCAGTTGAGATTTCCTTGGGAGGGGTGCCTTCGATGTCATCAACATTGGAGCATGGGCTAGCAGGCCAGTCCAGGGGTCCATGGTAGATCTTATTCATGGACTGCATCTGAGGCTCCATTTGAAGAACGATTTGTAGTTTTACAGCTTTGATTCTGGAAGAGACAAATTTAACAAGGAGGTTAAAGATACAGGGATTGAAATGTAGGCCTGAAGTGCAGGGGATTATTTCTTTGGCACACTTCACAGGCCCTGACTATCTGCTTGATAGTTTTGAAAAGGCCTGGTCCAGTAAATAACGATCTGGCTATCTCATGGGTGCTATTAATGCCTAAGTGAAAGTGTTACTGGGGGATCCTTGCTCGCAGAGCTCCCAAAATGGTGGCGGGCCACTTCCAAGATGGCAGCAAGCTTCTTGTTCTCTGACCTGGGGTTCTTGGCCTCACAGATTCCAAGGAATGGATTCCTGGGCCATGCAGTGAGTATTATAGCTCTATTAGAAGCTGTGGGTCATAGAAGAGAACCATGAAACCCAGTGACTAGTGTTCAGCTCAATTAGGATGAACTCAGGTACTTAGCCGTGCAGGAACAATGGCAAACCTTTAGCCCGATAGGGAGTGGCAATGGGTACCTTGCTTGATCAGGAGCACAGTGAACATACTGCTGGATCCAGAGGGGTGGAAGTCAGTGGCAGGTCTGTCACAGCAGCAAACAGCAGTGGTGGACGGCAGGTGCAAGCTCAGCTTGAGCCGTAACAAACACGGACCAGAAGAATGTGCAGTTGGAAGATTTAATTGAGTGAAAACAGAGCTCCCATACAAAGGGAGGGGACCCAAAGAGGGTAGCCATTGCTGGCTCAAATGCCTGGGTATATATCCCAATCATTGTCCTTCCCCCTGTGCTCTCAGGTGATAGATGATTGGCTATTTCTTTACCTCTGGTTTTTGCCTAGTTAGCATTTTAGTGAGCCCTCTTTACTACCTGATGGTCGGGTGTGAGCTAGGCTGAAAGCCCTGTGTTTAAAGGTGGGTGCAGTCACCTTCCCTAGTTAGGCTTAGGAATTCTTAGTCAGCCTAGGAAATCCAGCTAGTGCTGTCTCTCAGTCCCCTCTCTCAACAGGAAAACCCAAGTGCTGTTGGGGAGATTGGCCGACGACTGCTCTAACTGCTTCCTGCTGAATTGGGGTATAGTAGGGGTTGTGCAGTTGAGATTTGGGGCATAGTAGAGGTTGTGCAGTTGAGATTTCCTCGGGACAGGTGCCTTTGATGTTATTAACATTGGAGCATGGGCTAGCAGGCCGGTCCAGGGATCCATGGTAGATTTTAGTCATGGACTGCATCTGGGGCTCCATTTGAAGAATGATTTGTAGTTTTATAGCTTCGATTCTGGAAGAGACAAACTTAACAAGGAGGTTAAGATACAGGGATTGAAATGTATAGCCTGCAGTGCAAGGGATTTTTTTTTTGACACACTTCACAGGCCCTGACTATCTGCTTGATAGTTTTGAAAAGGCCTGGTCCAGTAAATAATGATTTGACTATCTGATGGGTGCTATTAATGCCTAAATGAAAGGTTTCATGAAGGGTTTTAAGTAATTTCCATTGGTTAGTTGCAGGCAAAAGTATTTTTCCTTTTTTGGTGGCTAACCATTCTGAGAGGAGGAAACTATGTCCTTGTGAGGTTTCCTATTCTATTTTTCATGCTGAGTACTGGGGCTTGGTATCCCAGAGGAGATTACCCCATACCAGGGGTCCTTTGATAAGCATTTTTAATGGAGGGTTCTGCCTTGTGGCTCTTTTGGGTTCCATATCCACTTGGCGGTTCCCTTCTACTTTTCTTTCCTTTCCTTTCTGATGACCCCAGCAGTGTAAGACTGCTACCTCTTTAGGTTTCTGTACAGCCAATAATAATTGCCTAATGGCTTCCTGTTGTTTGATAGGTGTTCCCTCAGAAGTTAGGAATTCCCTTTTTTTTTCATATTGCTGTGTGGGTATGGAGGACTAGGTAAGCATACTTAGAGTCTGTATATATATATCCTTTTCTCTTTTTTAAATTCCAGTGCCCAAGTGAGGGCTATTAGTACTGTTAGCTGAGCACTAGTTCCTGGAATGAGGGGATTACTTTCAAGTATTCCATTATTACTGACCACTGCATACCTCACTTTTTGAAGTCCTTTTTTGACAAAGGAACTTTCATTAGTATACAAGTTGAGGTAGGGATTAGTCAAGGGAACCTCTGGAAGGTCCCTCAAGTGGCATTGGTTTGAGTAATTACCTGTTGACATCTATGTTTTATCTTTTTTTCATTGTTTGGAAGAAATGTGGCTGGGTTAAGGGTTGCACAAGTATGCAGTCACAGTGCTGGCCCTTTAATTAGTAGAGTTTGATATTTGAGCAAGCAGTTGTCTGACAGCCACAAGTCTCCTTTAGCAGTGAGTATGCTGTTTACATCATGAGATGTTCACACAGTAAGATCTCTTCCCTGTATTATTTCAACTGCTTTAGATACTAAGACTGCTACTGCCACCACTACCTGTAAACAGTGAGGCCAACCCTTTGCCACTACATTTATTTTCTTACTTAGGTATGCCATGAGTTGCAAGTTGGTCCCTCGAACCTGTGTAAGGACTCCTAGAGCTATTTGTTTTTGTGATATAAAAAGAAAAGTCTTGCCCCGTTGGCAAACTTAACACTGGGGCTTGGGTTAGGGCCTTTTTTAGGGCCTGGAAAGCTGCTTTTGCTTTAGGTGTCCATTTTACTAAATGGGTATTGGCTTTCTGATTTTTCTTAATTAGTGTATATAATGGCCTGACTATTTTGCCATACCTGGGAATCCCTGTTTGGCAGAAGCCTGTTATGACAAGGAACCCTTTTATTTGCTTTAGGGTTTTGGGATAAGGATAAGCCAGTATAGGCTGGATATGTTTCTTACTGAGGGCTCTGGTGCCTTTGGATAATTTTAGCCCTAAGTGTTCAACCTGCTCTAAGCAGAGCTGAGCCTTTGGTTTGGAAACACTGTAGCAACAAGTGGTGAGGAAGTTTAAAAGTGCTTGGGTGGCTTGATGGCAAAAGTTTTTGAACGGGCAGCTAGAAGTAAATTATCCACGTACCAAAGAACAAGAGTGTTCTGGTATGAGAACTGGCTCAAGTCTTGGGCTAATACCTGGCCATATAGATGTGGGCTATCTCCGAACCCTTGGGGTGAAACAGTCCTGGTGAGTTGAGATGTTGGGTTTGGAGGATCTTTAAAGGCAAATAAGAATTGAGAGTCAGGATGTACCGGGATGCAGAAAAATGCATCCTTAAGGTCCAGGACTGTAAACCACTCTGCTTCCTCTGGTATTTGAGAAAGCAGAGTATAATAGTTAGGTATAGCTGAATATAGAGGGACAACATGTCATTGATAATTCTGAGATCTTGCACTAACCTCCACTGTCTGTTGGGTCTCTGTACTCCTAAAATTGGAATATTGTAGGGGCAATTGCATGGTTTTACTAGGCCTTGGGCTTTTAGGTTCTTAATAATTTTTTGGAGTCCTTGTTGAGCCTCGGGTCTAAGGGGGTCCTGCCTTTGATAGAGAAAGGAGGCAGAACCCTTTAGTTTAACTTGAACAGGACAGGCATTCTTTACTCATCCGTATTGTCCTTCTGTTGTCCAGACTTTAGGATTAATTCCTTTTTCAAGCAGGGGACAAAAAATGGATGGTCCTTTTCCTATGTTCAGGTGTATAATGGCCCCTGCTTTTGTTAGAATGTCTTTCCCTAACAAGGGAGTGGGGTTTTTAGGCATAATTAGAAAAGCATGTGGAAAGAGTAAAGTTCCCCAGTCACAGCTTAGTGGCTGGAAGAAGTATCTAGTGACTGCCTGTCCTAGGAACCCTTGGATAGTGAGAGATCTGGAGGACAGTTGTCTGGGACAGGAGAATAAGACTGAGAAGCCTGCGCCAGTGTCCAGGAGACAGTTAACCTCCTGACCCTCAATGGTCGAGCATACCTGGGGCCCTGTGAGGGTGATGGCATGGGCTAGTGCTTGCCCCGGGCACCCTCAGGCCTGCTGCTGGATCATCTGGTTAGTGGCTTCAGACTCAGAGAACCTTCTTCCCCTGGGGCAGTGGGCTTTCCAGTGATTCCCTTGACATAAGGGGCTTGGATGAGGGGGCAGCTTATTTCTCTTTGGACAATCTTTTTTAAAGTGACTTTGTAGACCACACTGGAAGCAAGTCCTATTAGGCTTTCAGTTTGCCCAGCGCTTTCCTTTTCCAGAGTCTCCAAAGTCTGCTTGCCTGATGGCCATAACTAAAGTGGTGGCCCTTTTTTTTTTTTTTTATTTCTTTTGTCCTATTCCACCTGCTCCTCCTGATTGCTATTATAAAAATCCGAAGTTGTCAAGTTCAAAAGGGTTTACTAAGTTTTGCTTCAGGCATAAGGTGGACTTTGGAAGTTTTTCTCTGGTCTGCAGCTGACTGACTGATAAACTTATCCTTTAAGATTAGTTGGCCTTTAATAGAGTCAGTTGACAGGGAGGTATGCTTCCTCAATGCCTCCCTTAGTCTCTCCAGAAAGGTAGTAGGATTTTCTTTCTTTCCCTGTGTTACAGTGGACATCATTGAATAATTCGTAGGCTTTTTCCTAGTTTTCCTTAGTTCTTCTAGCACACAAGTTAGCAAATGTCTGCAGCAGCAATCTACATGTTCTAATTCTGTGTTCCATTGAGGATTTACAGTGGGAACTGCCTGCTGGCCTGTGGGGAATTGTTCT
>NW_012114566.1:5583850-5586486 GCF_000951035.1 Colobus angolensis palliatus
TTAAGGCTTGACTGAATGCAAAGAGGTTGTACTTTTGAGCAGACAAATTATTAGGCAATTTTTCTAACTACTTCCACAAGAGTCTCCCTATCAATTACTGAATACCCATTGTGGGATTTTTTTCCTCTTAATTATCTGGGAGGAACCATCTATCCTTCTGTCCTGAAGGGAGTTCCTCCTAGGTCTGGTTGAACCTTTGTATGGTAATTAAGATTTAAATCCCCTGTAAGGAAATTTGCTGGGTTAAGGGAATTGTTAGTGATTAGTGTTAAATCACCTTTTTAACAGAATAACCCCATTCTTTAAGATTTTTGAGATAGTAAGCTACCTTTTTGCTTTTTACTTAGAATAATTCTGAACTGGTCAGGTGTGTTTACAATGAGGTTTCCTTTAAAAGTTAGTTTTTTACTTTCTTCTGTTAGCAAAGCAGTTGCTGCTACAGATTGAATGCATTTGGGAAATCTGTGGATTCCTGAGTTGAGGATGTTTGATAGGAAAACTTCTGGTTGTTAGTGGGCTCAGTTTTTTCAGGCTACGCCCTTGTTCACACTGACAACAAGGTAGTATTGAAGTGTTATAGGGTCATGGAGAAGACCTTCAATTATTAATTACAGGTTTTAAATTTACCCTCACTTTTAAAGGAATAGGGCACACTTTTTTTTTTTTTTACTACTTTTATTTTTCTCTTTCTTTCTCTTTTTAACTTCCTCTTTGTCTCTCTCTGTTTCTCTCCCCTCTGTCTCTCTCTTTTCTCCTAGCCATTTACAAACTTGGGGCCCTGGCAAGGGTGGTGGGAATGTGTCCCACATAACTGCCTATATCAAGAGCTATATGCCTAAATTGGGAGGGACACCAAGGACAAGACTTTCTGGGTTCAGAGCCTAGTGGCCTAAGGATGCAGAGTAGAGCTTCCTTAGATCCCTTTGGAGATACAACTTGCTGGAGGAAAGGAAAGTCTGAACCATTAGTACCTAGGAGGCAGGGATCAGAGGAAGTAGATGTAGAGGTAAGGAGAATTTGGGGGCTACACTTTCAAGAAAGTCGTGGTCGGGACCCAGGAGGTATGGGTCAGAAGGAAAGGTAGGGGCACACGCATGGGCGACTGTTGAATAGAGACTTCTGACTGCACCATGATCTGCAC
The DNA here is from genome assembly GCF_000951035.1 of Colobus angolensis palliatus. Taxonomy (NCBI): domain Eukaryota; kingdom Metazoa; phylum Chordata; class Mammalia; order Primates; family Cercopithecidae; genus Colobus; species Colobus angolensis. The sequence goes on from NW_012114566.1 coordinate 5,584,992, forward strand.
CGGCTAACACCAGGAGTTCGGGATGACAGCTTTCTGCCTCTAGTCAGCCCTTGGCTTCCCCAGGAAAATTGAAAATGGAAGCTGGTTCCAGGCAGACCAATGTTCCCAACCTAGAAGGGTTGGGGGTTGTTAGAAAGCCCTGGCCCAGACAGCCTCACACCTGAGTCTTGAAGTCTGGCAACCACACAAATCATTTTTAACTGGCAGACAGGTGCCCAGTATTTTCCTCCAATTCTAAGGAAAAATAGGACAGAATAGAAAGCGAAAGTGGTCCAATATTCTCACCACTTTGGAGGTCCCTTTCATGGTCACCAAAATGTTACCAGGGGGTCCTTTCTCCCAGAGCTCCCAAGATGGTGGTGGACTGCTTCCAAGACAGCAGCAAGCCTCTTGTTCCCTGACCTGGGGTTCTTGGCCTCATGGATTCCAAGGAATGGAGTTTTGGGCCATGTGGTGAGTGTTATAGCTCTATTAGAAGCCATGGGTCACAGAAGAAAACCATGGAACCCAGTGACTAGTGTTCAGCTCAATTAGGATGAACCCGGATACTTAGTCGTGCAGGAACAATGGCAAGACTTTAACCCAATCTGGAGTGGCAATGGGTGCCTCGCTGGATCAGAAGCACAGCGGACACCCTACCGGATCCAGAGGGGTGGAAGTCAGTGGTGGGTCTCCAATGGCAGCAAACAGCAGTGGTGGACAGCGAGCGAAAGCTCAGCTCGAGGCATAACAAACATGGACCAGAAGAGTGTGCAGTTGCAAGATTTAATGAAGTGCAAACAGAGCTCCCGTACAAAGGGAGGGGACCCAAAGAGGGTTGCCATTGCTGGCTCAAATGCCTGGGTTTGTATCCTGATCATTGTCCTGCCTCCTGTGCTCTCAGGCAATAGATGATTGGCTATTTCTTTACCTACTGTTTTTGCCTAGTTAGCATTTTAGTGAGCTCTCTTAACTACCTGATTGGTCGAGTGTGAGTTAAGTTGCAAACCCCGTGTTTAAAGGTAGATGCAGTCACCTTCCCATTTAAGCTTAGGGATTGTTAGTTGGCCTAGAAAATCCAGCTAGTCCAGTCTCTCAAAAGGTCTGGTGAAGGTTCCAAGTAATTTCCATTGGTTAGCTGCAGGCAAAAGTATTTTTCCTTCTTCGGTGGCTAGCTATCCTGAGGGGAGGAAACTATGTCCTCATGAGGTTCCCCATTCTCTTTCTTCTGCTGAGTACTGGGGCTTGGTTTCCCAGAGGCGATTGCCCCATACCAGGGGTCCTTCTATAAGCATTTGTAATGGAGAGTCCCACCTTGTAGCTCTTTTGGCTTCAATATCTGCTTGGTGGTTCCCTTCTATTTCCCTTTTCTTTCCTTTCTGATGACCCCGGCAGTGTAAGACTGCCACCTCTTTAGGTTTCTGTACGATCAATAATAATTTCCTAATGGCTTCCTGATGTTTGATAGGTGTTCTCTTGGAAGTTAGGAATTCCCTTTCTCTCCATATTGCTGCAT
>NW_012114566.1:5586536-5588777 GCF_000951035.1 Colobus angolensis palliatus
CCCTTTCTCTCCATATTGCTGCATGGGCATGGAGGACTAGGTAAGCATACTTAGAGTCTGTATATATATTTACCCTTTTTCCTTCTCCTAATTCTAGTGTATAATGGCCCCTGCTTTTGCTAGGATGTCTCTCCCTAGCAAAGAAGTGGGACTTTCAGGCATAATTAGAAAGGCATGTGTAAAAACTAAAGTACCCCAGTCACAACTTAGTGGCTGGGAGAAGTATCTAGTGACTACCTGTCCTAGGACCCCTCAGATAGTGACAGATCTGGAGGACACTTGTCCGGGACAGGAGAATAAGACTGAGAAGCCTGCGCCAGTGTCCAGGAGACAGTTAACCTCCTGACCCTCAATGGTCGAGCATACCCGGGGCTCTGTGAGGGTGATGGCATGGGCTAGTGCTTGCCCCGGGCACCCTCAGGCCTGCTGCTGGATCATCTGGTTAGTGACTTCGGACTCAGAGGACCTTCATCCCCTGGGGCAGTGTGCCTTCCAGTGATTCCCTTGACATAAGGGTCTTAGACGAGGGGGCAGCTTATTTCTCTTTGGGCAATCTTTTTTAAAGTGTCCTTGTAGACCACACTGGAAGCAAGCCCTATTAGGCATTCAATTTGCCCAGCCTTTCCCTGTTCCAGAGCCTCCAAAGTCTGCTTGCCTGAGGGCCATGACTAAAGTGGTGGCCTTTTCCTTATCCCATTTATCCTGTTCTGCCTGCTCCTCCTGATCTCTATTATAAAAAACCAAGGTTGCCAAGTTCAATACGGTAGAAAGGGGTCCAGGCTGCTGGGTTCTAGTGGTCCTTTACCAGCATTCCCAATATTGCCTTTGTGCTCAGGGGTGAGTCCCAGAGCTGGGCTGAGTTCCTGAGTCTTTCATAACAATCATGCTGCCCCATCAAGATGCATTCCCATAAATGACAGTTCTTATGCAAATTTGTTTCAGAGAGGGTGTAGGTAACCTTTTGAGTCAGGAGTGAGATGGAGTTTTTGCCCGCTAGGGTCTTTGTCCTTCTTTTCCTTTCTAGGAATATGCCCTAATTATTAAACTTTTAAACTTTTTGTTGCCCCGGATTAAGTCCTTTTGGGTATGAAATATGAGAGATATCCTATGTGCCTTTTTCCTACGAGAAGGAGAGCGAGGGGAAAGAGATGGGTTTGCTGGTTTTGTAAGTACTTTAAGGCTTGGCTGAGTACAAACAGCTCCCACATTTGAGCAGACCAATTTTTAGGGAATTCTCCTAACTCTGCTTCCACAAGAGTCTCCCTATCAATTAATGAATACCCATTGTGGTTTTTTTTCTCAATCACCTGGGAGGAACCATCTATCATCCTGTCCTGAAGGGAGTTCCTCCTAGGTCTGATCAGACATTTGTATGTTAATTAAGATTTAAATCCCCTGTCAGGAAATCTGCTGGGTTGAGGGAATTTTCAGTAGTTAGTGCTAAGTCACCTTTTTCTAACAGAATAGCCCCATACTTTAAGATTTTTGAGTTAGTAAGCTACTTTTTGCTTTTTTTGACCTAGGATAGATTTGAACTGGTGAGATGTGCTCTCAATGAGGTTTCTTCTAAAGGTTATTTTTCTACTTTCTTCTGTTAGCAAAGCAGTTGCCACTACTGATTGAATGCATCTGGGCCATCTGTGGATTACTGGGTTAAGAATTTTTGATAGGAAGGTTATGGGTTGTCAGTGGTCTCAGTGTTTCCACCTATGCCCTTGTTTACACTGACAACAAGGTAGTATTGGAGTGTTATTGGGTCACAGAGAAGACCTTCAATTATCAATTATAGGTTTTAAATTTACCTTGGGTTTTAAAGGAATGGGGCACACTGTTTTTTTCTTTACTATTTCTATCTTTCTCTTTCTCTCTCCTCTGTTTCTCTTTCTCTCCTCTCTGTCTCTCTCTGTGTCTCTTATCTCTGTTTCTCTCTCTCTCTCCTCTCTGTCTCTGTAGATGGATTTTGGAAAACAGTGGAAGGACATTCACTCGTTGCCCTCTGTTATGCCCAGACTGTTTATTCCCCGAAGAAGACCACCAGAGTCCAGAGTCAAAGCCAAGCGGCAAGGATCTTTAATGCAAGTTCGAACTTGGTCCCTCCGTTTCACAACATACAAGAGGGCCCCGAACAATGCACGCGCTCGCTTTTTATAGCCCAATGAAAATAGGACTTGTAAGGTTACAGAGGAACAGGGAAAAAGGGAATTCTTCAGGTTACAGCATTACAATTGGTTAACATATTAA
>NW_012114566.1:5590364-5590702 GCF_000951035.1 Colobus angolensis palliatus
ACACTAAAACTGCATCAGCAAAGACCCTTTCTCCAAATAAAGTCCCATTCTCAGGTTCTAGGGGTAAGGATATGGACATATTTTCTGAGAATGGCGTCATTCAAACTCCTACAGTCCACCCTCTGGCCTCCCAAAATTTACACTTGTCCCACATAAAAAATATACTTATACCACTTATATCCCCCAAAGTCTTAACTCATTACATTATTTATTTTAAGTACAAAGTCCTGTCCAAATATTACCAAGCTTACTGGCTGAACACAGGAGTGCAATGCAACTCCTGCCACAGGGGTGTAGCTGTGACTGCAAAGTCTTGTAAATAGTTTACCTGTGGTTTG
>NW_012114566.1:5592242-5625908 GCF_000951035.1 Colobus angolensis palliatus
TTTGCACTGGGCCCAGGAAATTGAGAGATATATGGTGTCTGTATTTGCACTGGGCCGTGTTTGTACTAGGCTCAGGAAATTGAGAGATATATGGTGTCAAGCTGAATGTATTTGCTGGGCCCAGGACTGAGGAATGTGCCTGATTTCTTTCACCCCCCTTTGCCACTATAGGAATATGCACCTCCCTTTACTCAATTCGTTTTTATCCTGATTATGTTGTTGTAGACCCAGTTCCAGTTGTTAAAGTACTGGCTCATCAGTTTTAAGGCCCTGGCCAGGGAGCCAAGGCTTGAAGATTGTATTGTGGGGGCGGTGGGGGGGAAATTGGGTAGAAATTAGGGGAGGAGAACATCTTACACAATGGGAGAGGAATCCTAGCCATTTACAAGCTTGGGGCTCGGCAAGGGTGGTGGGGAACGGGTCCTACATAAGTGCCCATGTTGAGAGCTATATACCTAAATTGGGAGGAGCACCAGGGACAAGACTCCCTGGGTTCATAGCCTAGATGACTAAGGACTCAGTGTAGAGCTTCCTTAGATCCCTTTGGAGATACAACCTGCTCTAATACTTGGGAGAGGAAGTGAAAGTCTGAAGCATTTGTATCTAGGAGGCAGGGATCGGAGGAAGTACATTCAGAGGTAAGGAGAATTTGGGGGCTACACTTTCAAGAAAGTCTTGGTTAGGATGCAGGAAGTATGGGTCAGAAGGAGAGGTAGGGGCAGATGCATAGGCGACTATCAAGTAGAGACTTCTGGCTGCACCATGATCTCGATCAGCCAATGCTGGGAGTTCAGGACGACAACTTTCTGCCTCTAGTTGGGAGTTCAGGAAGACAGCTTTCTGCCTCTAGTCGACCCTCAGCTTCCCCAGGAAAATTGTGAAAGCAGAAGCTGGTTCCAGGCAGACCAACCCAGAAGGGTTGGGTGTTGTTAGAAAGTCTTTTCCCAGGAAGCGTCACACCTGAGTCTTTAGTTTGGCGGCCACACTAATCGTTTTTAACTGGCCGACAGGTGCCCTGTATTTTCCTCCAATTCTAAGGAAGAGGACAGAATAGCAAGTGAAAGTGGTCTGATATTACTCACTGCTTTGGAGAAACCCCATATGAGGCCACCAAATGTTACCAGCGGATCTTTGTTCTTAGAGCTCCCAAGATGATGGCGGGCTGCTCCCAAGATGGGGCAGGCCACTCCCAAGATGGTGGCAAGCCTTTTGCCATCTTACCTGGGGTTCTTGGCCTCACGAATTCCAAGGAATGGAACCTTGGGCCATGTGGTGAGTGTCGTAGCTCTATTAGAAGCTGTGGGTCATGGAAGAGAACCATGGAACCCAGCGACTAGTGTTCTGCTCGATTAGGACAAACCTGGGCACTTAGCCATGCAGGAACAATAGCAAGGCTTTAGCCCAATGGGGAGCAGAAATGGGCACCTCACTGGATCAGGAGCACAGAGGACACCCTCCTGGATCTGGAGGGATGGAAGTCAATGGTGGGTCTCCGACGGCAAACAGTAGTGGACGTGAGCAAAAGCTCAAAAGCTCAGCTCAAGCCGTAACAAACACGAACTGGAAGAGTGTGCAGTTGCAAGATTTAATACATTGAAAACAGAGTTCCCATACAATGGGAGGGGACCCAAAGGGGGTTGCCACTCCCTGCTCAAATGCCTGGGTTTATATCTCACTCATTGTCACCCCACTGTGCTCTCAGGTGATATATGATTTGACTATCTCTTTACCTCCTTCTTTTAGTGTAATCTGTATTTTAGTGAGCCTTCTTTACTACCTGATTGTTCGGGTGTCAGCTGAGTTACCAACTCTGTGTTTAAAGGTGGGTGCAGTCACCTTCCCCAGCTAGACCTAGGATTTCTTAATCAGCCTAGGAAATCCAGCTAGTCCTGTCTCTCAATACTTCAAATATTCTTTACACAGACAAGCCATTTTAAAAAAATATTAGAGCTTACCTTTGCTTTTCCATCAAAATATATTGTTACTTCTAGGTTTCCTCTTCAATTTGGAAAAGGAAAAGGAAAACATAGTTACTTTCTCTGTTAAACTTACACATCACTTTCAATATGAGTTTGTTTATTGAGTGTTTGTAAATGTATGTGTTTGGGAGTTAGAACTGTGCTGAGATTTTTATTCTTTTACCTCTTGGGGGAACTGGACTGGGCCCTTCACTTCTGTCCTAATGTAGCCTTTTAATTTTATTACAATTGGGAAACAATGTAATTTTCTGTGTGTTTCATCTGTGAAAAGTATTGGAAAATTTTGAGTTCATATGAATTTTATTATTGAATTTTAAAATATTTAAAATGAACTTAATTAAATCTTAAATTACAATAACCTTATGCTGTAGTAAGTTGAAGTTAAGCTACCTTCTGTGACCTTGGATAATTTAATTAAATTGAGAAGTCTCATTTTTTGTTTATTTTTTGTTTTGTTTTTAATGGGTAAATTAAATGCCAGGCCTTCTGAAGTGTGTTCACATAAGGAATTGATTGGGGGACTTTTTTTAAAAAAACCTACACCTATATTAGAGTCCTATGCCAAAAAATTTAGAGTTTTTGACTCAAACCCAGGTGCTGGTATTTGTTCAAGCTCATGATGTGATAGACCAGTATCTAAGTCATAATAAAATATAAAATGATCTATTTTCTACTTATATAATTTAAAAAACTGTTTCAGGAATATTGTTACAACCAGTTTTAAAAGTAACGTATCTATATATGTATGATATTAACATGAATGGCAGTTTGTCTCTTTCAAACACAGACTATCTGGTACTTGTATCTAACAATGTATTTCCAGTTGTGGTTGTGTATGGCTAATGTTGATGCTATTAATAGGACATTCCAAACATATATCAGGTTTGTGTGTGTGTGTGCGGAAGTCATTATGATAGGTAATCCATATTTGTAGAAGATATAATCCTTAACACAAAGACTTTAACATAGTTGCAATTCAGATTAAAATTAGCTTTATTGGGATGCCAAAGATGAATATATTAAAGGGACATACGGGCATAACTCATTTTACTGCACTTTGCTGTTTGCATTATTTTTTTTTTAAATTTCAACTTTTAGGTTCAGGAGATACATGTGCAAGTTTTTTATATGGATAAATTGCATGATGCCAAGGTTTGGAGTACAAATGATCCTGTTACCCAAGTAGTGAACATTGTACACAATAGGTAGTATTGTTCCTCCCTTTATGTACCAAATGTTAGCTCCCACTTAAAAATGAGAACATATAGTATGCAGTTCTCTGATCACACATTAATTCATTTAAGATAATGGCCTCTAGCTGCATCTCTGTTGTTGAAAAGACATGATTGCATTCTTTTTATGGCTATGTAGTATTTCTTGGTGTATTTGTACCACATATTCTTTATCCAATCCACCATTGAAGGGCATCTAGAATAATTTCATACCTTTGCTTTTATGAATAGTTCTGCAATGAATCTACAATTCTGTTCACCTAGTAGAACAATGTGTTTTCCTTTAGGTATATACCTGGTAATGGGATTGCTGGGTCAAATGGTAGTTCTATTTTAAATTCTTTGAGAAATCCCAATGCTGCTTTCCACAGTGGCTGAACTAATTTACATCCCCACCAATGATGTATAAGTGTTTTATTTCTTTGCAACCTCGTCACCATCTGTTATTTTTTGAATTTTTAGTAACCATTCTGACTGGTGTGAGATGGTATCTCATTGTGGTTGTGATTTGCATTTCATTAACAATTAATGATGTGGAGCATTTTTTCATAAATTTTTTGGCTGCATGTATGTTTTCTTTCGAGAAGTGTCTATTCACGTTCTTTGCCCTTTTTTTTTTTTTTGAGATGGAGTGTTGCTCCATCTCCCAGGCTGGAGTGCAGTGGCGTGATCTTGGCTCACTGCAACCTCCGCAGTTCAAGCGATTCTCCTGCCTCAGCCTCCCAAGTAGCTGGGACTATAGGCCTCTGCCACCAAACCTGACTAATTTTTTGTATTTTTAGTAGAGATGGGGTTTCACCATGTTAGCCAGGATAGTCTCAATCTCCTGACCTCGTGATCTGTCTGCCTCTGCCTCCATTCTTTGCCCATTTTTTAATGGGGTTATTTGTTTCTCACTTGTTGAATTACTTAAATTCCTTATAGATTCTGGATATTAAATCTTTGCAAAGCATAGTTTGTGAATATCTTCTCCCATTCTGTAGGTTGTCTGTTTACTCTGCTGATAGTTTCTTTTGCTGTGCAGAAGCTCTTTAGTTTAATTAGGTCCCACTTGTCAGTTTGGGGGGTTTTTTGCAATTGCTGTTGAGGACTGAGTCACAAATCCTTTGTCAAAGCCACTGTCCAGGATGATATTTCCTAGGTTTGTAAATTCTAGGAATTGTACAATTTTAGGTCTTACAGCTTGAGTAAATAAGTGTATTTGATGAGAGGTAGGGGTCCAGTTCATTCTTCTTCTTATTGCTGGCCAGTTATCCCAGCAGCACCTATTCAATAAGAGTTCTTACCCCATTGCTTGTTTTTGTCAACTTTGTCAAAGATTACATTGTTGTAGATGTGTGCTTTATTCTGGGTTCTCTATCCTGTTCTATTGGTCTATGTATATGTTTTGGTCCCAGTACCATACTGTTTTGGTTATTGTAGCCTTGTAGTTTGAAGTCAGGTAATGTTATGCCATCAGCCTTGTTCTTTTTGCTTAGGATTGCTTTGGCTATTCAGGCTCTTTATTGGTCACATATGAATTTTAGAATAGATTTTTCTATTTTTGTGAGAAATTACATTGGTAGTTTGATAGGAATAGCTTTGAATCTACAAATTGCTTTGAGAAATATGGTGGTTTTCATGATACTGATTCTTCCAATCCATGAGTATCGAATGTTTTTCTATTTGTGTCATCTGTAATTTTTCTTTGAGCAGTACTTTGGAGTTCTCCTTGTAGAGAGTTTTCACCTCCTTGGTTAGATATATTTCTTAGTGTTTTACTGTTTTTCGGCTGTTGCAAATGGGATTGTAGTGTTGATTTGGCTCTCAGCTTGAACATTATTGGCATATAGAAATGCTCCTGGTTTTTTAATGTTGATTTTGTATTCTGAAACTTTACTGAAGTTGTGTAGCAGTTCTAGGAGAATTTTGGTGGAGACTTTAGGGTTTTCTAGGTATAGAATCTTATCATTAGTAAAGATAGATTTTTTTTTTCTATTTAGATTCCTTTGCTTTCTTTCTCTTGACTGCCCTGGCTAGGATTTCCAGTACCATATTGAAAAGGAGTGGGAGATATCTTTGACTTGTTCCAGTTCTTTAGGAGAATACTTCCAGCTTTTATTCATTCAGTATGATGTTGGCTATGGGTTTGTCATAGATGGTTCTTATTATTTGAGGTATGCTTCTTTGATGCCTAGTTTGTTGAGGGTTTTTATCATGAAGGGATATTGGATTTTACTGAAACCTTTTTCTGCAACTATTGACATGATCATATGGTTTTTGTTCTCAATTATCTTTACATACTGAATCACATTTATGTATTTACATGTGTTGAATTAACCCTGCATCCCAGGATAAAACCTACTTGAATGTGGTGAAATAACTTTTTCACGTGCTTCTGGATTTGGTTTACTAGTATTTTGTTGATGATTTTTGCTTCTATGGAGATATTGACCTGTAATTTTGTTGTTGTTGTTGTTGTTGTTATTATTTCTTTGGCAGATTTTGGTATGGAGTGATGCTGGCTTCCTAGAATGAGTTGGGAAGGAGTCACCTCCTCCTTAATTTTTTGGAATAGTATCAGCAGTGTTGGTACCAGCTCTTCTTTGTAAGTCTGATAGATTTTGGCTGTGAATCCCTCTGGCGCAGGCATTTTTTTGGTTGGTAAGTTTTTTATGACTGATTAAAGTTGAAACTCTATTGGAATGTTCAGGGTCTTAGTTTCTACCTGATTTAGTCTTGGGAGGTTGTTTCTTTCCAGGAATTTATCTACTTCCTTCAGATTATCTAGTTTTCATGGGTAAAGTGTTCATAGTCTCTGAGGATCTTTGTGTTTCTTTCTTTCTTTTTTTTTTTTTTTTTTTTTGAGACGGAGTTTCGCTCTTGTTGCCCAGGCTGGAGTGCAATGGGGCGATCTTGGCTCACTGCAACCTCCGCCTCCCAGGTTCAAGCAATTCTCCTGCCTCAGCCTCCCTAGTAGCTAGGATTACAGGCATGTGCCACCACGCCCGACTAATTTTGTATTTTTAGTAGAGACGGAGTTTCTCCATGTTGGTCAGGCTTGTCTCAAACTCCCAACCTCAGGTGATCCACCCGCCTTGACCTTCCAAAGTGCTGGGATTACAGGCATGAGCTACCATGCCCGGCCAGGAACTTTTGTATTTCTTTCTTTTTTTTTTTTTTTTTTTTTTTTTTTAGATGGAGTCTCACTCTGTCACCTAGGCTGGAGGGCAGTGGCATGATCTCGGCTCATTGCAAGCTCCGCCTCCTGGGTTCACACCATTCACCTGCCTCAGCCTCCCAAGGAGCTGGGACTACAGGCGCCCGCCACCATGCCCAGCTAATTCTTTTGTATTTTTAGTAGAGACGGGGTTTCACCATGTTAGCCAGGATCGTCTGGATCTCCTGACCTCGTGATTCACCAGCCTCAGCCTCCCAAAGTGCTGGGATTACAGGCGTGAGCCACCGCACCCCGCCGGATCTTTTGTATTTCTACAGGATTAGTTGTAATGTCATCTTTGTTGTTTCTGACTGTGCATATTTGAAACATCTTTATTTTTTTTTCTTTTTAATCTAAATACTAGTCTGCTGATCCTGTTTATCCTTTTAAAGAAACAACTTTTGGTTTCATTGATCATTTCTATGAATATTTAGGACTTGATTTCATTCTTTTCTCCTTTGATTTCAGTTATTTATTCTACTAGCATTGGGGTTAGTTTGTTCTTGCTTTTCTAGTTCCTCTCGGTGTGTTACTAAATTGTTAATTGCAGGTCTTTCTAACTTACTGATGTAGGTGCTTAGCACTGTAAATTTTCCTCATAATACTGTGTTTGCTGCATCTCAGAGATTTTGGCATGTTGGTTGTATCTCTGTTTTAATTTATTTCAAAGAATTTTTTTATATCTGCCTTAATTTCATTGGTTACCCCAAAGTCATTCAGGAGAAAGTTGCTTAATTTCTATGTAATAGTGTACTTCTGAGAGATCTTCTTGGTATTGATTTCGACTTTTATTCCACTGTGATCTGAAAGTATAGCTGGTATTATTTCAATTTTTTGAATTTGAATTTATTGAGACTTGCTTTATCTCCAAGCATATGGCCAATCATAGAATATGTTCTGTTCACAGATGAGAAGAATGTATAATCTGTGGTTGATGGGTGGAATGTTTTGTAGATGTCTATTAGCTCCCATTGGTTAAGTGTTGAATCGAAGTCCAAAATTTGTTAGTTTTCTGACTTGATGATCGGTCTAATGCTGTAAGTGGGGTGTTGAAATCCCCTACTAGTGTTGTTAACCATCTAAGTCTTTTCATAGGTCTGGAAGTACTTGTTTTATGAATCTGGATGCTCCAGTGTTTTCTATGTATATATTTAGGATAGTTTAGTGTTCTTGTTGAATTGAACCCTGTATCATTATGTATTACCTGTATTTGACCTGTTTTATTGTTGGCTTAGGCAGTCTGGCCACTCCTTGACACCATTACAGTATCCTCTAGTGCGGCTATGGCAGCTGATGCCTAGCTGCTCAGGTATCCAAGGCCTGTGCAGCTCTTTATGGGCTTTGCCACTGAAAAGTCTTTGCCACTGCAAAGACTCCAGGCTGGTCTCTGTGTAGATTTGGAGTTCCACTGAGGTCAGTGGCTTCTCCTCTGCCCAGGATTGCAAAGGTCCATGGCAGAAGTTTGGATCCCCTGGGAACTCTCACTCATCAACCCTTTCCTGACTTTAGGGAGCTTCCTAAGCTCTGTAGTGGTCCCAGGTGGGCAGGTCCTTGGCTTTGCTCCTTTCTTCTCTGTGGGCCCTGCTGCTTCCTTGTTGAATCCCAACATGACCTCTTACATGATCTATTTGAAGATGTAGCATTTACTCACCACTTTGTTTTCTCTCCGTGAGAGCAGCATATACTAGCTACTTCTAGTTAGCCATCTTGAACCCTTCACCTGTTTTCCTGATTGGAAAAGTGCCCATACCTGGGGAGCTGTGCATTTTTCTTTAGAGTGCTTCACAGATACTGCATTTTTTACAAATTAAAGGTTAGTGGCAACTCTGATTCCAGCAAGTCTATCAGCATCATTTTTCCAAGAGCATGTACTCACTTTATGTTTCTGCAGCACATTTTGGCAATTCTCACAATATTTCAAACTTCTTCATTATTATATCTGTAATAGTAATCTGTGATCAGTGCTCTTTGATGTTATTATTGTCATTATCTTAGGGCAACATGAACTATGTCCGTATAAGATGGTGAACTTTATCAATAAATGTTGTGTGTGTTCTCACTGTGCTAGAGACCAGTTGTGGAGATATGTGAGGGCAGCCATGTTGCCAGGCACATGTGGGGACAAGAGGAAGAGGACGGAAATCACCATGTTTGGTGGACCCGTTTCTAATGACCTGCATTTGCATATTAAAGCTAAGAGCCGGGGCTTTCCTGTTAGACAAGAAATATTTCTGGAGCTGCTTTAAAAGAAACAAAAACTTCCCAAGGACCCCTTTTCATCTCTATTTGCCTAAAATAATTTCTTAATAACTCCTATAACAAAAATATACTGCAAAAGGGTCATACCTGAGAAGTATGCTTGTTGGGTTGTGGTAATTTTTGCATAAATATTCTAGAAATATGTTGTATGAAGTGGGAAGTGGTGGTAGCAAGCAGATCATGAGACATCAGCTTAAGTACGCATTAACTACTTCAGGAAACTGGAGACTGGAGGTCTCCAATGGGAAGGAGATTTTAATGAACTCACAAAAAATACTTTATAGGGAAAGAGCTAACCAAAAAGCACCAAAACACCAAAACTGGACTAAGGTTTTCTTGTCTTTCTTTTTCCACTCCATTGGAGGACTTAGAAGCAGTAGCAGTGAGGAACAAGAAAATAAATTGTTAATAGACACATTACTTTGTTCCAAACTGCAGTTTCCTGAACTTAAGTCAAGCATGAGCTAGGGCTGGGGAGAATATTTAAATCTGAAGTGATATTGATATTTTGAAACCAGTTCCTAGGTTAAGCTTCATATAAACTAAAAGAGTAAGCTCATAAGGGTCACAGTGGTGGACATTTTTGATGCACTAAAATGCTCCTCAAGCAATCAAGTGAGTTTTCAGAACCATGAGCTTTATAGTAATCACACTGTAGCCTTTTCCAAGAAAGGAGCGTTCCAGAAGAATGGCTCTAACACTGTTGACTTAAGGACTAACTGGAGCAAGCCCTGCTTGTTAAAAGTTGAAATTCTTGAGCTCATAAACAAGTTTGAAGTCAAGCAAACCTTTAAGCAGAGTGCTATGGGTTGAATTATGTTTCCTAAAAATTCATGTGTTGACAGCCTAACCACCTGTGCCTAAGACTGTCCTTACAAAAACAATCAAGTTAAAGTGAGATCATTACAGCGGGTCCTAATTCAATATATTGTGATGTTCTTACGAAAGGGGGAAATTGGGAAACACACAGGCATACTGGAAGAATGCGATACACACAAGAGATGGCCATCTATAAGCCAAGCAGAAAGGCCTAGAACATATTCTTCCCTCACAGTGTTTGAAAGGAATCAACTTTGCCAACACTTGATTTTGGACTTAGAGTCTGCAAAATTGTAAGACAATAAATTCCTGTTTAAGTTACCCAGAAGCCTTAGTTCTAGAAGCCCTAGTAAACTAGGGGTGGGCTTGTTACATGAAGCAAGTATTCCCAGCTCAAGGAGGATTTGCTGAATGTGGAGACTTGTCCAATAGGGGGAACCAATGCACTCTTTTAACATGCCCAATCTGTGCCAGAATTTGAAGTGTGACCCTCAGACAAGGCTCAAAAATCTCTGCTTTCTTTTTGGAATAAAGTGTTTAGAATGACTGGGACATTTGTTTTTTAATTATCTATGGCTTTTTTTATCCAACCATAACAAAAAGGAAGAATTGCAGCAGAGACCGTATGGCCTGGAAAGCCTGAAATGTTTATTTTCTGGCTTTTTACAGAAAAAGTTTGCCTGGCCTTGCTTAAAACAAAGGTACTGGTTAAATATCCTGCTTGCTGGGTAGTAACAGAACAAATGCAGCAAATGATCTGATCTGAACATGAACCCACAGGATCCCCAGATCATGACACCTCTCAGTGTTTTCTCAGAGTAGATCTGGACAGTATGGATTAAGAGGAAGAAACTGAGACAGCTTATCCTCCTTTTCCTCCCCCTAATAAGATCAGGCTAAATTCAATGGAGGAAGACTTTCCAGGGAATAAGAAGCAAAGGCTGTAAAAGAAAGAGTGAACTGCAGTCTTGAAGCATTGTGACTTAACCAAAATTTTGGAATCTACTAACAGGACATATGTTAATCAAGCAGTTCACTTTGAAAAGAAAAGTTCTAGTAAGCTCCTTGGCCTTGTGAAAAGGCCATTGAAGTAAGAGAGAAAACCAAGAGGACCATTACGAAATTGCAAAAAGTGTATGCTCTAATTGGCGACACCTACTTCAAAGAAAAATGTAATAATATCATAATTTCTACAATAAATGTTTTAGCATAGCACTAAACTCACAATATGCTAAAAAAAAGTTGTCAGTACAGGAGACAGAAAATAATCCTGAAGAACAAGGTTGGCTGTGTACATTAATCCTGACTTGCCTTTGGGTAAAAAAGGTATATACAATAAATGCTTCAGAAAGGGGATTTTCTCCCACTTCATAAGCATTAAATACTAAACAAGATATCCAACAGAATCCAAATGACATTGAGTTGTGCAAGAGTCAGCAGCTGGCACTGAAGGACTGGAAACTATGTAGGAACCTAGAGCTCTCATGTTCTTAAGGGTTGTATAGAGAAAGCATAGGAGCCATAAAATGGATAAATGCCATAAATGGATAAAAGCCATGAAATGTGGATATAATCCCAAAGGCATTAAACTTGCACTCAAGCTATAAGGAGATTATCAGTAATGTCCAATGTGACAAGAACCATTGATGTGATAACCTTTTATTTAAAAAAATAAATTAAATAGAGATGGAGTCTATGTTGCCCAGGCTTGTCTTGAGCTCCTGGACTCAAGTGATCCTCCCAATTTTGCCTCCAAAAGTGCCTGGATTACAGGCATGAGCCACTGTGCCTGGATGACATGATAACCTTGAGGATGGGAAATGGGGAGGCATATCTAATCCTAGGTCCAGGAAATAATGGATACCTTAACCAAGAGGACTCTTCTGGCACACGTCTAAACAATATGTGCATATCTTGTATTGGTCAGGCTTAAAAGATGCCAATGAAGAACAATATCTATAAAAGGGATCAGGTTGAAATAGATGGTATGTTTCTAAAAAGTCTTTAAAGGTTTAATTGAGTAGTCTGAAATAAAGACCAACATAGTACTTAATGATTCCGATGAAATATAAACGAGAAGCTTAGTCTTTTTTCCCCTAAGATATAAGAGAAAACTCAGTAGTTTACAACTGTGATTATAAACTTGTGACTTTCTGGACTATGTTTTAAGCACATGGATTGGTTTGTTTGCAGTGGGTAAGCTGCAGGATAAAAATCACCAAAGTTTGATTTATATGAATAAGAAGTAGATATAGAGAACAATCTTTGCCTATACATGTGTTAGTACTATCTGTACATGTGAATGGATATAGAATGAAAAAAACACATAAATCCAATACATCTACTTTAGTTATATAAATAATTATTTGCATTTTTGAAAAAAATTGCCATTTCTACAACACAAATTAGTACAGTGTTAGTACTTGACTAAATTCTGGTAATCTTCTCAGATACTTAGATGGGCTGATGTATTTCCTAATTGAAAACATTTGTTTTTAACTCTTTTCTAATGCTTTGGCTATTCATGATTGGAAGTAGTTGCTAATTTAGATTTCCCCATGGAGCGCAGTAAATATGAGAGATCATCATAATAGCCTCTATAGGTTTAAATTATATTTTAAAATGTAAATGCAAAAGTTAATTATTTTTTAGAGGACCTGATGTCATCCTTAGGAGTAATTTTTAATTACTTTTTATCCTTCTTAGAGTTGATTATATTAATTATTTGTACTGGCTTAACAATACCATACTGAAAAAGCTTTTTTTTTTTTTTGACATTTCTTCTGTTTCAGTTGATTTATCATTAGTGAATAAAGATGAAAATGCCATCTATTTCTTGGGAAATTCTCTTGGTCTTCAGCCAAAAATGGTTAAAACATATCTTGAAGAAGAACTAGATAAGTGGGCCAAAATGTAAGTATTTTTTTAAAGGTACTACTCTACATCACATACAAACATTTACAAAATCACATTAGGTTGTCTAATATTTGGAAAGATGTGTAATAGAATCCTAGTACAGTCATCCCTTGGTTGTCTGTGGAGAATTAGTTCCAGGGCCTCCCTATCATTCCAAAATCCACAATGGTCCCATATACTTTAAATAATCTCTAGATTACTTATAATACCTAATACAGTATAAATGTTATGTAAATAGCTGTTATGCTGTATTGTTTAGGGAATAGTGATGAGAAAAAAGTCTGTACATGTTTAGTATATATGCAGCCATCCATTTTTTCCCCAAATATTTTTGATCTGCAGTTGGTTGAATCCATAGAGAGGGAATCCATGGATAGAGAGAAACCTTAACTTCTCCGTAGTCTCATTTGATTGATGAAAATAACTGAGGATCAGAATAAGGTGACATAACAAGTTAGTGGCAGAATCAGGACTAAAACTTTTACAGTATTTAAACATTTAAGTTCCTCTCCTGTGTTGACATCTCTAAACCGTATGTAATCGTTTTATTTTATTTCTTTAATAATTAAGAGAGGAGTTAATGTTTAGAAGCTTCATCTCTTCATGATTAGGCCAAATTATCAACACTTATTTTTATGATAACCAGAAATATTTTAAAAATATTTTCTGATTATTTGAAACTGAAAAATCAATATGAAGATGAGCCAAACTTGACAGTTAGGAAAACATTTCAGAAAGATGAAACCAAACCAAATAGAATTTCAGAGGAAAAACATTTGGCTGTCAGAAACTCAGAATACATTCTTTACCTTTCTTCATTCTTCATGCTACTGGTTTTCAAATTGGGAACAATATCCATTCTTTAAAGATTAGTAGGCCAGTCACGGTGGCTCATGCCTATAATTGCAGCACTTTGGGAGGCCGAGGTGGGCAGATCACTTGAGGTCAAGAGTTTGAGACCAGCCTAGCCAACATGGTGAAACCTCATCTCTACTAAAAAAATACAAAAATTAGGCCGGGAGTGGTGCCTCATGCCTGCAATCCCAGCACTTTGGGAGGCTGACATGGGTGGATCATCTAAGCACAGGAGTTCGAGACCAGCCTGACCAACATGGTGAAACCTCGTCTCTACTAAAAATATAAAAATTAGCCGGGCGTGGTGGCAGGCACCTGTAATCCCAGCTACTCAGGAGGCTAAGGCAAGAGAATTGCCTGGACCCGGAAGTCAGAGGTTGCAGTGAGCGGAGATTGCACCACTGCACTCCAGCCTGGGTGACTCTGTTTCAACAAAATAAATAAATGAATAATGTATAGCTTACACTGACTGTGCAAATGATTACAACTATGGCTATTAGATAACACTGTGAAGTTCTTAATTTCAGTGATTAAGAATATAATTTCACAACTTGATGCAAAAATGATAGAAGTTTATACAATTTATTAATCATGTTATAACTTTATCTGCATAACTTTTATGCATAATTTGCAAAATACATACCACCACATTTGCTCTAGCAGGTTTTAGTATTTGATGAATGGGGGTCATAGTTAATAAAAATGGTTAATATTCATTTTTGGCCTTAATGTAAGAGAGGGCAGATAATTAGATTGAATGAATTTGAACTTATAGAGTGTCCTTGCCTCTTGGGTATTCATTCAGCAAGGCTGTGAATTTTTATCCTCTAAGCATTTAAAATATATTCTGCCCTGCTATTCTATTCATATCCTTATAGTCATCCCACTTAAGTAAGAAATTGGTTGATTATTTTCAAGACTTTAAAGTTGTATTTCAGGAAATCACCTCATGCCCTTCTATTGCTTTGTCTTTTACATTTACCTTGTGATGATGGAAAATTTCATCATTTTAATTAAACCTTCTCACTGAGTTTTCATTAGACAGATGATTCAGAAAGGTTGTGTATTTTAATGCTTCAGGCAATGTGCAGTGAATTAAAGAAGACTGCTAAGCAAATGGACATCTATTCCATACTTGCTTTGTTTAGTTTATGTAGTCTTCCTGTTTTAAGCTGTAGTGACTCTGTCAACATTATAGCCCTGCCCATAAATGTCTGTGGTGTTTGGGATGCCTGATCACATGCCTCTTCTCCCTACCTCACCCACCGTTTTTGATCTCAAAAGTGTTTGCTCGTTATTGTTTTTTATCTCGCAAATATTTAGCTTAAAATCCCACTTCTGATCTTTTCCAGCTGAAGTTCTGTTGGGAGGAAACTTCTTCTCTACAAACTGAGTACTTAGGTCAAAGTGGTGAGGGCCTGCCAATTAATTGACAACAGACAGGTTAACAGGCGAAAAGTTTATTTCACACTCAGATAGAAGAATTCTACAAGGGGTAGTTTGCTGAACAGCCATGGGTAAGGGTTTATATACCAGCTTAACTAAAGGGAAGAGTTTTAGAGCTTCAATGGGAAAATATAAAGGTTTCCATTGGGCTTTTTCATCCTGATGCTAATGGGCAGTATCCTTCCTAGCTGGAAGCTCCCAAGAGGGAGATGAATGGCAGCTGAATTTGTACCTCCAGGTGCTAAGGTCCATCTAACTCTGAGGATGGGTCAATGGCAGCTGTATTTTTAGGAGGCTGTGCTTAAGTTTAGATAACATTTCTTTCTGTGGCTGCTCCTTTTTCAGATGTGTTCAAAGTAGTCAGACCAGGCATGGTGGCTCATGGCTGTATTCCCGGCACTATGGGAGGCCAATGTGGGTCACTTTAGCCCAGGAATTAAAACCAGCCTGAGCAACAAAGGGATGGGAGCCGTGGCTACTGTCTGTAATCCCAGCACTTTGGAAGCTGAGGCGGGTGGATCACAAGAGCCCAGGAGTTCCAGATCAGCCTGGGCAACATTGTGAGATCTCAACTCTACAAAAAATACAAAAATTAGCTGGGTGTGGTGGTGCATGCCTGTAGTCCCAGCCACGTGAGAGGCTGAGGTGAGAGGATCACTTGCACCCAGAAGGTTGAGGCTGCAGTAAGCTGTTATTGTGTCACTGCACTCCAGCCTGGGCTACAGCAATACCATGTCTTTAAATACATACATACATACATATATACATGTAGTCTTCATGCCACTTCAGTGGTCTGTTGGTCTCTTCAGTTTTCGTTCTGACTGTTGCTTTGTTTTTTGGTACTAAAATCAAACCCTGCATGTGTTCAGTTGCCTCTAGATCCAGGGCCTCGCATTATTGTGGTAAGTTTTGTCTGATCACTTCTTCCTCTTTGCCTGCCTCAATGCCACTTCTACTCTACTTCTTGGCTGATACTCAAGCAGATCAGTGACTCCTTTTCTTCTTGACCAATGGAAGATTATGGGAATCGCTGAGTCAAAGACGATTACACATTTACTAAACACTATAATGCACATTGAAAGTAGTTGCTTAGTTGGAAAAAGATAGTGTTAAAAATGTACAATCTTGACCAGGCACAGTGGTTCAAGGGTGTTACCCAAAGACTTTGGGAGGCCAAGGCAGGCAGATCACTTCGTCTCAGGAGTTCGAAACCAGCTTGGGCAACACGGTAAAACTCTGTCTCTACAAAATATACAAAAGAAGTTTAGCTGGATGTAGTGGCACATACCTGTTGTCCCAGCTATTCATCAGGTTGAGGTGGGAGGATCGCTTGAGCCTAGAAGGTGGGGGTTGCAGTGAGCTGAGATTGTGACACTGCACTCCAGCCTGGGCAACAGAGTCAGACCTAGTCTCAAAAAAAATTATAATCTTAACAGTAACATAAAAATTAGAGTGCTTTAACAAAGCAAGATTTTGCACAAGCATATAGATGTCGAATCTCTGTCCATCTAAGTGCTATAAAGTAGGAAATGCCATTGGGCTCATGGATTCCATCTTCTCTAGTGTTATGGCCTATTGCAGACATACTGCCTACCACACCTAAGTGTTGAATAAACAATTTTTTGTCATAATGCAGCCTGATTTTGTAATTCATCTGGCTACCATCTTTGATTTCTTATACTAAGGAAAAGCCAAGAATAGAGGTAAAATTAGAAATATTTTAGGATCTGTCTTAGTTTGTTCCCACTGCTATACAAAATACCTGAGTCTGGATAATTTATAGAGAAGAGAAGTGAACATTCTTATAGTTCTGGAGACTGGGAAGTCCAAGATCAAGGTGCTGGCAGATTTAGTGTCTGGTAAGGTCTGCCCTCTGCTTCCAAGATGGTACTTCTTGCTGCATCCTCATGTGGCAGAAGAGGCAAACACCTGCCTCCCACCTCTTTTATAAGGGTCCTAATCCCATTCATGAGGGCTCTGCCCTTATGACTGAATCACCTCCTAAAGACTCTACCTCTTAATACTGTCACATCGGCAGATCAAGTTTTAACATAAGAATTTGAAGGGGACACATTCAGATGATAGTAGTACCAAATTATTTCTAAAACTTAAACTTTCTTAAGGCAAACTGTGAAAATCGTTTTCTTAGAAACTTTTACCTCTGTGTTAGTTTTAAAATGCTATTACCATTATTTTGCGTTTTCATTTTCAACTCTATGGGATTTCTAAAGTAGATTAATAACACATAGAGGAATATATTTGTTTTGCAAAATGGCAACATTTAGGCAATTCTAATATTCTGAAATATAAAACTTTTTGTGTGATATTTATTTGATACTTAATTATAAGCAAAAAGGTTTTATAGTAATAAGAAGCAACAGTATGTCTGAAATCTATGGGTCTGTTGCAATGAATAGGCAATAAGCATAAATATTTGGAAATAATATTTTATGTTAAATATTTACTAATGACCTAGATTATTTAATGGACAATAACATTGGTTAATAATCATAATGCCACAATCCAGCTAGAACAGAAGGATATATCAGTCCTAAAGAGCATATTTTAAGGTGGGGAATGGGTATAATGTCCCTAAAATAGAATCACAGTATTTTGTGTCATTTACATTGGCAAATCTGCTACATCAAGGGTGTTCTCTCTTTTTCATAGGAGCAAAAACCTACTATAGTTTTGTCTCTACAGGGATTCTTCTAAGAACTGTGACAGTTTAGGTAAGATTATTTAAAGATAAAAATGTCCCTTTGAATTAAATATCAGGAATACACCACTGAGTTTACTCTACATGGCAGTGTGTGTGTGCTGACAGGACACTGATAAAACATGCCAGAGAGATGTAGATGCCTCCTTCAGACCCCTCTAGTCTCATTTAATTTAAGCATTTCTTCCTTTAAAAACAATAGTGTTTGAATAAGAGAACATAAGAAAATACATAGAATGGCATGTTACAAAGATTTTTCACAACATCTTTATTTTTGTTTTTCTAATTAACATTATTTTTTTGGAGTCAGGGTCTCACTCTGTTGACCAGGCTGGAGTGCAGTGATGTGATCATAGCTCACTGCGGCCTTAAACTCTCAGACCTGGGCTATCCTCCCACCTCAGTCTCCTGAGTAACTGCGACTACAGGCACATGCCACTAAGCCTGGTTAATTTTTTCTTTAATTTTGTAGAGATGACATCTCCCTATGTTGCCCAGGCTGGTCTCAAACAATTGGGCTCAAGGAATCAAACCACCTTGACCTCCTAAAATGATGAGATTACAGGCATGAGCCACTGTCCCTGGCCTTGCAACGTCTTTATTGGCTAATCATCAAGTGGGTCATGGAAAAAAATATAATATAATGAAGGCAGGCTGTGAAATCATAATTATTTACTTATGGAAGGAAGCCTTCTAAAAACAGGGCCATTTTTCATTTTGTGGGATGGTTAAAGCATGGTCCTACTTTAAAGAGGATCCAAGTTTCTATTAACTTCCTAATTTTCCATCCTGCAGTCCTAATTTTGTGAGTAAATACTCCTAGTAGATGTCTCAGAAAACACCCACTTATAGCAATGATTTATTCTGTGGCAGTGAGTTAACTCTCTCCCATGCTCTCTTTTCCTTTCCAGCATTTGTAAAAGAAGATTACATCTATGCTGCAACTATTTTAAGTAGTTTTGTTTGAGCAAGATAATTTTTTTTCTTAACCCTAATACTGATGTTTATAACTGCACTTTAATCTACATCAACTCTTTCTAATGACAGGCCACTTTACTTTGGGTTTATTTGGGTAACACTTTGTAAATACATTTCACTACCCCAGGCTAGTGGGCTAACAAAATGAAGCAGCAGACACTGTGTGGTATTTTAAAGGGAGGGAGATGCCAAAAGCATTGCAGGAAGAAACATATCCTTAAAGATTATTACCACGGTGTCTACCAGAGAGAGGAGTAGGTGGCATAATATTCTGAGATATAAATTCTCTGAGGCAGAACATAGAATTTTACTACCTAAATGTAATAAGATGTATTGTGCTATCAGCAAAGGCCGTGGAGCTCTATGTGATTAAAATTAAAAAGGATCCAAGTATCTGCCTTTAACTACCATTTAATGATAATGATTTTTGTCTTTAGCATTTATATTGAAAACCAAGAAAGAGGCAAGCTGCAGGCTGTCTAATAACAATATGAATAATAATAACTAACAATTGCCCCTCTTTTCCATCCTTAGTTCTTAGCAGTCTATGTTTATTCTCAAAGAAAGTCCTCTTCCTTCGTCTTAGTTTATATGGTAATAGAAATGTTAGTTTCAAAATTGTGTTCTATACCACATGCTGATGAAGGGAGTTTTAGCATTAGATTTACATTAGGAAAGAAGACTCAGAAACGGGGTACTAGTCTCTTTCACATGTTATCTCATTTATTTCTCATGGGAATCCTTTAAGGTCCACATCGTTACCCATTTACTTGTACAAACGTGGAAAATGAAACCCTATAGCTTCAATAAATGTGGTCTCATGACCAGTACTGACCTGCAAGTGACTTATACCAGATGTCAAAAGCCAGTTATTAAATACTCAGAGTTTTTGTTGATAGTATGAAATCACCCATGATGGGAGTATTGATACCTTGGAAATCTGCAAAGGAGGAAAAACAGTGCTGTAGTCCTCCGGTCTTAGCCGCCCCCCTTAGGGAGTAGCAGCCCACTAGCACCAGTTTACTGACACAGATTCAACCCAGGTTGGTACTATACAAAAAGCACATTTTCATTTCTTTCTTTCAAGCTGACAAACTTTTGGATTCCTAAAGAATTAAGAACTGTTACCCAGAAAAAATGGGCTTCATTCACGTGGTAACAAAGGTCTTTCTGGGGACATGGATGAAGCTGGAAACCGTCATTCTCAGCTAACTAACACAGGAACAGAAAACCAAGCACCACATGTTCTCACTCATAAGTGGGAGTTGAACAATGAGAACACATGGACTCAGGGAGGAGAACATCACACACTGGGGCCTGTCGGGGGTGGGGGCTAGAAGTTAAAATACCTAATGTAGGTGACAGGTTGATGGGTGCAGCAAACCACCATGGCACATGTATACTTATGCAACAAACCTGCATGTTCTGCACGTTGTATCCCAGAACTTAAAGTATAATTTTAAAAAAGTCAGAGGAATATATAGCAGGCTCAAACATTTAATTTTTATCTTTTTAATTGTGAAACCAGCTTTGTAATATTTATTATGAAATAAGTTTTAAAATGTTGCTTAATTCTAAAATATGATTTAAAATAAACTATTTCTCTGTAGTTAAAAAAAAAAAAAAAAACAGAGGGAACAAGTTTTGATCAATAGACGTTTGATTACTTGGTATAAGTAAGGAGGACACTGGGAGTTTTCACAAGAGCAGTGTCTCCCAGAGGGAACGTGACAGGGGAGTTTTATGGGGTGATAGGGGAGAAGATGCATCATCACATGTAGAGGAAGGGTCAGTGAGTAATCATGCCAGTGCATAGATCGCATGTATGGTAATGAAGCTATAGCTTCTCCCCAGGGTGGAGACTTTAGCATAGTAATAAGGACAGTTCACTCAGGATCATCCATGAGTTGCTGCAGTCTGTCAGAAGCTGGCTCCAACCAACAAGGTGACAGCATTACAAACCAGGCTTGGGAAACAAACAGGTGACAGGGCAGGAGGCTGTAAAACAGGCTGATGGCTCAAGTGTATTAAATGTTATGATCCCTGGAGACCTGCCTGTCAGCTTACAGAACTACCACCTTCAGAGCATCGTAAGATACAACAATGTAACAGCCCTCAGAGGCACTTCACCTTAATCCTCTGTTTTAATTTCTTCTATGTTTTTCAAGTGTACTTGCCTTCTTCATTTCATGGAAATTTCCTGAAAGTTGAAGTACTCTATGTGTTTTGCATTTTTCTACTATGCCTCCTGGGATACTTACCAGAATAATAAAATTGCACTGGAATGTGACAGATGAAATTGCTAGCAAATATGTCAAACCAAGCAGTGTTGGCTTTGATTATTCAAAAATTTTGTTATTTACTATAAAATGGTATCATGAGTATAATCGTATTTTATATACTTCTATTAAATTTACAGATTATAAGTGTATTTTAAATGTCAATTTATAATCATTTTAGCCTCTAGCCTTACAAAATAGTATGTAAGTTTTAGTATAGATACTTCATTCTACAGGTATAAAAGTGTGCTCAAATAATCTTAAAAATTGCAAAATAACTGAGACCAAAAAAATTAGACTCTAGAATATAACAAAATGTTAAAATAACATATGAACAATCCCCCCTCCTCCTAACAAAAAGAAAATAAATTTTAAAAGAGAAGTTAAAAGACATTAATCCCAAGTATTATATTTTTTGTTTTAAAAAAGCTTGATTGTATATAATTACTAACACATAGAAAGGTCCACATAGAAATGTTTATTTGCTAAAGCTGATATTTGAAATAATCACACACATGCACACAACAGCTAAGAAATGTTTACATCCCTTTTCAATTTCAGAGCAGCCTATGGTCATGAAGTGGGGAAGCGTCCTTGGATTACAGGAGATGAAAGTATTGTAGGCCTTATGAAGGACATTGTAGGTAAGCACAAAACACTGAAGTTTTTCCAAATGAATTGTAAAGATATTATCATTTAGTTGTAAACACAGGTCATAAAATCAAAATATTATTGAAGAGCATCATGATTTTCTATTTTAATCTATAAGAGTAAAAAGGAGGTACACTTTTAACTTAAATTTGTTAACTCAGAGATTGCTATGGTGAGAGTAACAAGGTTATTTATATAAAAATAAAATATATGTTATTATTTTTCTGTCATACTTTAAATGTAATATTTATCACACCTATGAAAAACATATGCATTTTATTAATTTACAACTGAATACATTTCATAAAAATCAACTGAAATGAATTTTCTATAATTTAATTATTTGATATAATGAACATTTTGACATGCTAAAGGTGTAAAGCACCAATCATGTTTTTGCTCATTTCAATTTAATCTTTGGTGATCTATTTAAATTTTAGCTTCATGTTACTGAAAATGACATAGCTGATGCTGTTTTTAGTCTGAAATGTGCTATCTTAAAGAGAGTTATATATACTATTGGTGGTATTTAAGATAGTTTTATATGGTAAATGTGTTAACATTTTGAAAAAAGTTATTTAATTGGCTTAAATATTCAGCATTGTTTAAAATTTAAGGTACTCAAAAAAATTAATGATATTTTGGTAATTGGAGTGGTGCTATTTGGAACTATTTTAAGGACTTAGGGAAAACTCAAGTTTTCAAATCCTTTTTGAAAGCTTATTCTCTTATAAGCAAACATACAAAGGTCTTTATTGCTTCATTTCATTTGAATCTTGACCAGTAATTAGAGAGAAAATCAACGTGACTGGAAGGCAAATGGAGTGGGGAAAGCTGGACTTATGTGTAGAAAAAACTACGGCAACTGGCAAATCATTAAAATCTGGAGAGTATCTTGTTTTTTTTAAAAGTAATTATTGATTCTTTGCTATATGTCATGACTGTGGGAGCTCTGAGGACATAAAAGTGAATAAGGGCTGGGCATGGTGACACATACCTATAATCCCAGCACTTTGACAGTTTGAGGTGAGTGGATTGCTTGAGTTCAGGAGTTCCAGACCAGCCTGGCCAACATGATAAGATCCTATCTCTACAAAAAAAAAAAGTAAAAATTAGCCAAGCATGGTGGCACACACCTGTAGTCCCAGATACTTGAGAGGCTGAGGTGGGAGGTTAGCCTGAGCCTGGGAGGTTGAGGCTGCAGTGAGCCCAAATCATGCCACTGTTCTTCAGTCTGGATGACAGGGTAACACCCTGTATCAAAAAAAAAAGAAAAAAAAAAAGAAAGAAAAATAAAAAGAAAAAAAAAAACGAATAAGAACACTCACCTTCCTTATCCTCATGGACTGCCAGTAAAGAAAGATGCAAAGAAATCCAAAATTAATGTACTACATAAGTAAAATACAAAGAGATAAAAAATTAATCACACTACCAAAGAGGCATAATTTTCCAATTGATTTAGGACTGAACACATGCATGTAACTACTCTTTTTTCTAAAATCTCACTAAAGAATTCTGAATAGAATAGAAAAAAAAATTACAAAGTCTAAACCCCAAAGGACAAAACAGAATGACAAAGGAGATGATAATAATATCTGGGGAGTTGGCTGGCAGGTAGACAAGCGGTAATTGCCGGTATCAAAAAAAAAAAAGTAAACCAAATCCTAATCTCCCAATGGCAAAAAAATAAAAAAGCCATCTTTACCCTGCTAATCACCTGACCATGAAAAGAGTCAAATTCTGTAAAATATTTGAAGAGTAAATTATTCTGTAAAATATTCTGAGGCAAATACGAGTGGTCATGACCCAAGGCACAGTTTCAAGAGGTCCTAAGAACATGTGCCCAAGGTGGCTGGGTTGACAAAAGACATTAATCTACACATGTGAGGCATCCACAGGTTTGGGGGTGAGGACGGGACAGGAGCACGGGTGGGTAGTGTAGGAGTTTATAGGTCATAGGGTTATAGGTGGAGTCAAAGATTTTCTCATTGGCAATTGGTTGAAAGAGTTAGTATCTAAAAACCTGGAATCAATAGAAAGGAGCGTCTGGAGGAAGATAAAGGGTGATGGAAACCGCGGTTCTTATTATGTAGATAAAGTCTCATAGGTGGCTGCCCTTAGAGGCAATAGATGGCAATTGTTTCCTATTCATACCTGTAAAGGGTTCTAGTCTCCCAGTTCATCTCTTTCAGGATTGGAAGAGACTGAAAAGGATAAGATTTAGTGATATTCATCATATTCTTGACAGATGCGAATTTTCCTTCACAACAGAAGGCTTTGTAGGGCCACTCAAAATATGTCAAAGAGACATATTTTGTGTAAAATATTTTGATTTTCTTCTTTATCTGTCATTTGATGTTATGCCAGAGTAAGGTTAGAAAGTAAGCTGTGTTATATAGAATCAAATAAAACCCATCTGGCGAGATTTTATGGTTTGTAGGGTGTTACTCACTCCCCAGGCCTCTTAGGAATTTGGGCAAGACAGGAAAAAGGTCAGAGTTTATTCCTCACACCTCCAGAAGTAGTGATGAAAATATGAATTTTTTAAAAATATCTGTTGAAATTCTGTTTAAAATACAATTAGAATATCAGATCCCCTTGCCCACTTGATGCTGCCAGGTGAATACTCCCACACCCCATTTTGGGAGATAACTGGAGGATTCGTTTTCAGAAAAGGGAGAAGAAAGGGTCTCCAGACTGCCATAGCAAACACCACAGACTGGGTGGCTTAAACAATATAAATTTACTTTTTCCCAGTACTGGAGGCTGGAAATTCATGATCAAGGTGTGTAGTGCTGTCAGGGTTGGTTTCTGGTGAGGTTTCTCCTCTTGACTTCCCCTCTTGGCTGTCTTCTCACTATGTCCTCACATGGCCTTTCTTTTGTGTACTGGAGGAGAGTTCTCTGTTCTCTCTCACACGTCTCATAAGGACACCTAAAGATACCAGTTCTACCATATCAAGGCCTCACCCTTATGACTGCACTTAACCTTAATTACTAATTTATAGGCCTATCCCCAAATATACTCACATTGGAGGTTAGGGCTTTAACATATGAATTTGGGGTAACCAACTCAATTAATAATAGTTGTAAGGTTTCTGTGTCGGTTTGAACCCCCAGAGCACGCCAACAGACAACACGAGGAGGTGTGGAGCAACATGCTGTTTGAATGAGTGCCTGGGTGCAGGAAGGCTGAGGCCTAAAATGGTGTCAGCACCAAGTGAGGACAGGGCAAAAGTTTTATAGTCTCCTATAAACAGGAAGTGTTCTAGTCACACATAACTGCTACATTGTACCTGGATGGCCCCTTTCTCAGTCTTAAGGGGCATGTGTCTTCCGTTCAGGGTAGCTGTCTTTCTGCCGGCTCTTTTCCTGTTTCTGCTGTCTTGCCAGTGCATGCTACTGACTTAAGTAGCCTTGTGCCTTGGTAGTGGGCCTGAGAAGGGAGGAGTTATTCATCTCCTTAAGCTTTCAGGCCCCAGGGAGAATCTTACATTCCTGTCTATTTGGTTATAGAACAAAGGGAAAAGAGGCGACTTTCCCAATAACTACTTCAGGTGTGATATAGTGGGTGGTGTGGGCACCTTGGAAAAAGAAAACCTTAATTTTTGGGGTATTGTTGAGAGACGGGTTTGTATCCACTGTTTCGTTGTAGTAGGAGCATCATCTGGATTGTCTGGAAACGCATCTGTGCCTGCAAGACAGTTATGTTGAGAGGACAAGGAGGTGTCAACAGGGAGAGGCATGGCCTCATTTGCTGCTTCACATGTGAAAGACTGTGTCTGGATTAAGAAGGAGAGGTAATTTCTGAGTGGCTTGGAGTTTGGTAAGGGTGGAGGCCTTAAGATAAAAGTTCCGCCATACACGATTTTAAAGAGACGATAAAAAGAGGGTGCTTTTGGTGTTGTGCGGAGTCTCATGAAAGCAAAAGGGAGATTGTTTTGTCCATGGCTTGTGGGTTTTTACAGCCAGCTTGGTGAGTTGGGCTTTAAGGACAGAGTTAATTTTTTCAACTTTGCCTGAAGATTGAGACCTGTAGGGTGTGTGGAGAACCTACTTCATATTTAAGGATGTAGAGATACTTGGGTAATTTGGCTGATGAAGGCAGGCCTATTATTCAGCTGGATGGAAGTTAGGAGTCCAAAATGGGGAATTATATGCATGATGAGAGTTTGTGTGACAACATTTGCACCTTCTGAAGTTGTTGGGAATGTTTTTACTTACCCAGAGAAAGTATAGACAAAGACTAGAAGATAGCAGAGCCATTTATTGGATGGCCTGTGAGTGAGGTTTACTCACCAATCTTGCCTTGGTACCTGGCTCCAGGCTTGATGAGTAGGAAAAGTTGGTGACTGGAGGGAGTCTTGGGGTGACACTGAGTGGCAGATAGAGCAGGACTGGATAATTTCTCAGAAATGGCTGAAAAGGTGGGGACAAGTGAGAACAGGACAGAGAAGTTGCAAGAGAGGTTTGTAACCGACATGGAAAGAGTTGTGAAGGCTTTGCAGGTGAGGAAGGTTTTGAGAGTGAGGAAGAACGAAGCACGTTCCCTTGACATACCATGGTCCTTGCTTTTGAAGGTTTTGGGCTCAGAAGTTCTCCTTTTCTTCTGAGGTATAATGAGGAGAGAACAAGGACAGGGACAGAAACTGGCCTTGCACGGGCTGCAGGGCTATTTCTTTCGCTACCTAATCTGTTAGCGCATTTCCAACTGATACATGATTGTCTGGGGTGTGGTGGCCCCTGCAATGAATGATGGCAACTTTCTGCAGGAGCCTGGCAGCTTGAAGGAGTTTGTTGATGAGAGAGTCACTTACGACAGGAGCGTTTTCTGCTGTTAGGAAACCCAGTTTTTTCCAGATAGACGAATGTGACTGTACTATATGGAACGTATAATGAGAATTTGAATATATGTTAATTTGTTGTCCGCCTGTCAGCGTGAGAGCTTTAGTACAGGCAATGAGTTCAGCTTTTTGAGAGGTAGTGCCTAGGGGGAGTGGATTGGCTTCAACAGTATGTGGGGTGGGGCGGGGACACTATAGTATAGCCAGCATGCTGGTGTCCTTGATGTAGGAAGGAGCTGCCATCTACAAACCAAGTAAAGAAGAGGTTGGTCTGTTAGGTTTGGAAAAAGTAGAAGAAAGGTTTGAACAGTGTTCACACAGAAGTGCGTAGGGTCTTCAGCTGCTGTAGCTTCAGGTAAAAGCATGGGTGGGTTTAGACGGGAGCTGGTTAGCACAGTGATTTGGGGGATTTCTATGACTAGAACATACAATTGGAGGAGTCGTGGGGCAGAGATGAGACGTAGTACACTGTGGTGAGTTGGCGAGTCTTTGATGTTATGGGTTGAATAAACTGTTAGGTTGGCATGGAGAGATAGTTTTAGGCTTTTAAGGGTGAGGACAGCAGCTGCTGCCAATGCTCGGAGGCAGCGGGCCATCCAAGAACTGAGGCTTTAAGCTGTTTAGAGAGGTTGGGGGGTGGGTCCTTTAGCCTGGGTTAGAACACCTAGCGTAACTCTATGCTGTTTGTCGGTATAGAGGGAGAAAGGTTTGGTGAGATCTGGGAGAGTGAGGATGGGGGCTGAGGTGAGAGCCTTCTGGAGTAGAAAGAAAGGCTGGGTAATAGGCTGTGCAGATTTTTTTTTTTTTTTTTTTTTTGAGACGGAGTCTTGCTCTGTCGCCCGGGCTGGAGTACAGTGGCCAGATCTCAGCTCACTGCAAGCTCCGCCTCCCGGGTTTACACCATTCTCCTGCCTCAGCCTCCCGAGTAGCTGGGACTACAGCCACCCACCACCTCGCCCGGCTAGTTGTTTGTATTTTTTTTTAGTAGAGACGGGGTTTCACCGTGTTAGCCAGGATGGTCTCGATCTCCTGACCGCCAGGATGGTCTCGATCTCCTGACCTCGTGATCCACCCGTCTCGGCCTCCCAAAGTGCTGGGATTACAGGCTTGAGCCACCGCGCCCGGCCGGCTGTGCAGATTTTAAATGCTCATGGAGGGGGCTTTAGCAGCTTGGTATAATGGTTTGGCAAGTAGAGCGAAGGAGGGAACCTAGAGCCTAAAATATCCCACTAATCCTAGAAAAAGAGATTTTTTTGCTTAGTTCACGGAGGCAGGAGGGATTGGAGGAAGGACATGCAGTCGGCTGTGAGCCCTTGGGTTCACGGGGTAAGAGCTAGACCTAGATACCTAACTAAGGGGATGCATATTTGTGCTTTCTTAGAGGAGATCTAATATCCCTGTTTTGTCAAGAAGTTTAAAAGAGAGAGATAGTGTGGGTGTTGCAATCTTTTTGAGAGGGGCTACACAGGAGCAGGTTATTAACACACTGAAGTAGAGTGGATGGTTTTAGGGATAAGGTACAGAGGTCACTAGCAAGGGCCTGTCCAAAAAGGTGGGGGCTGTCCCTGGAACCTTGAGGTAGTACGCACCAGGTGAGCTGACGTGAAACGTGGGAGTTGGGGTTTTCCCATGTAAAGGCAAACAGGTTTGGGGAATCAAGGTGTAAAGGAATTGTTAAAAAAAAAAAAATGCAACTTTTAGGTTTAGAATAGAAAATTGGGTGGTATTGGAGGGAACTGCAGAAAGTAAAGTATATGGGTTAGGAACTACTGGACATACTGGGAGTACAGCTTGGTTAATGAGTCTGAGGTCCTGGACTAAGTGATAAGTTTCATCTGGCTTTTTAACAGGTATAACGGTTTTAAAAGGAGTTTGTTGGGTGGAGTAGGTGAGTGGCGAGGAGGCAAGAAATGATAGGCTTTAGGCCTTTGAGAGTTGCTTAGGAGATGGGATACTGCTTCTGTGATAGGAACTGGGTGGGTTTTTTAAGGGCAATGTGGATGGGGGTGTGGTGTTTTCTGACTCAGTGTGTGGAAGTGTCCTAAACAGCGAGGTTACAGATGGGGGATAAGGAAAAGTTCCATGTTTTAAGTTGGAGGAATAGAATAAAGTTAAAAGCCCTGGAGGGGTCTGGGTGATGTGTTGGGTACTATGGGGAACACGGAAGTGAAGAGTAGCGTGGAGTTTTGAAAGGAGCGGAGTTTGGCATGAGAACAGGAGTAAGAAAGAGTGAGTGAAGGAAAAGGTGGCAGGGAGCAGAAAAGTGGAGGGGTGGCTTGGGGTTTGGAGACTTTTCTATTAATTTCTACAACAGAGACTTGGGAGAACTTGGTGGGTCCTGAAAAATTAGGTAAAGCCGTGTAGGTTGCCCTGGTATTAATTAAAAAACATACTGGCCTACCCACCGCCATCAGGGTTACCCTTGGTTGGGATGAAGAGATGGTAGTTGCCAGGATGTCCATTTCAGGGCACCATCAAGTCTTCAGTGGCAAGGCTGATGAGATCTGAGTAGGAGGTTTTGGCCGGCTTAGGAAGGGATGGGGGCGGTCCTTGTGGGGTCCACTCACAGTCCAACCTCCAGTGGAGTCCTCCACAGAGAGGGCATGGCCTGGTGGGCTTACTTGGGTTTGGGCATTGTCTGGACCAGTAGACTTCATTGCCTCACTTGAAACAGGCGCCAGGTGGAGGTGGATTGCTAGGAGGCTTCCATGTGGAACTGCAGCCCTGCGGTCCTGCAGGACCCCTGATGGTGGAGGTAAGCATTTGAAACTCTGCCTGTTTTTTTGCCTTTTACTTTCCTCATCATGATTGTTAAAGACTTTGAAGGCTAAATTAAGAAGGTCTCCTTGTGGGGTTTGAGGACCGTCTTCAAGCTTCTGAAGTTTGCACCAAATATTAGGGGTGAATTGGGAGATGAACCGAAGGTTTAAGATAGTGGTTCCTTTTGGGCTGGCTGGGTTTAGGTTGGTATATTTTCTTATGGCTTCAGTTAAACAAGAGAGGAAAAGGGCTGGGTTTTCATCAGGACCTTGGGTGATTTCTGAAAATTTTTCATAGTTTACTCCTTTATGGGCACCCTTTTTGAGTCATGCAAGGAGACACACAATCATGTGATCTTGATGGTGGCATCCAGAGGCCCCATCTTGATAATCCCAGTGGGGGTCCTGGTTGGGAACTGCCTCTGCACCACTAGGCTGGGCAGGAGTTTGGGGGTGAATTGCATCAGCATGCGCCTGAGCTAGGGTCCAGATACGGCCTTGGTCTTCTGGGGTGACAGTGGAAGAGAGGGTAATGTAGAGGTCACGCCAGGTTAGTTTATAAGACTGGGTAAGGTACTGAAACTCCCTAATATGAGGTGGGGTCTTCTGCGTATTTTGTTAATTGAGAGAGGTCAATGAGAGAGAAGGGAACATGAACTCTAATCATACTTTTAGTTCCTTCTACTTCCTGAAGGGGGCACTCTAGCACAGAAGCTGAAGTAAGGGTGGGGCATGGGCTAAAGATGTCGCCTGAGCAAGTATGGGCGGGAGAGAAGGAAGAAGCCAGCAGTGGTTCCTGCTGAGGGTAAGAAGGGGGAAGGGGGTTGAGTTGATAAGCAGTAGAGGATAGATAGGGGCGTAAGGTGACGGGATGGGTTTATAGGCTTCAGGAGAGGGCAGTGAGGAAGGAGAATGAGTACAGGCAATGCTAGAATTGTCCTAAGGGGACCGTGTAGGAAAAGAAGTGGATACAGCTGACTGGGAAGATGGTGACTGAGAAGACAATGGGTTATAGCAGGCGGTTGAGAGAAAGAGGTAGGGGCTGGGAGGGGTGGACAGCAGTCTGCTGGATTGAATGAGGAAGAAAAGGTAGGGTTGGGAGGAGAAAGGCGATCTGGATGGCGAGAATGGAAGAGAAGAATTTGAACAGGTAAGCAAGAATTGTAGAGGTCAGGTTGTGATCTGAGTGCAAAAAGGCCTGGACATAAGGAATTTCTCCCTGTTTCTCCAGTCATCAGCAGTAATTGCTTAAGTTAGTTAAAATTGTAAAGTCAAATGTTTTATTTGTGGGCCATTTAGGTGCATTATTTAATTTGTACTGCCGCCAGGCTGTATTATAAAAAAAGACAAGGCGCTTAGGGTGGATATCTTGCCTGAGGCCTAAGGTTTGCAGGGTTTTTTTATGAGGCAGCCTAGAGGGCTGTGTTTTGGAATGGAGAACCAGGAGTTTCCCATAACAGAGGGTAGGCACAGGAGAAAAGAGAAGAAGGAGACCATCCTGGATGGCTGGAGGGAGACGATAAAAGGAGCGATCTTCACCGCTGCCTTTTTCGTTCTCCGAACGGGATCAAATGACTTATAGGCGTCCCCCTAAGACCAGATGATCAGCAACTGCCTAGCACACACTGCAACCTTCTTGGACCAACGTTGGATTTTTGGGCTGGAGAAACCAAGAGAGTCCATGCAGATTTTTCCCTGTTAACAGGGCTCCCAGGAAACTTATTGGTAGGTGAGATCCGTGACCGATGTGCATGCAGAGGGGTGACTGGAGGATGAGGAGTTTCCTTTGTCGGGCTGCTCTTTGAGGTGGAGGGGTAGGTCCACAGAGGATTCTGACCTGAGCCCCTCCCAGATTTCGGGACCAGAATGTAAAATTTTTGTATTGGTTTGAACCCCAAGAGCGCAACAGACAACACGAGGGGGTGTGGAGCAACATGCTGTTTTAATGAGTGCCTGGGTGCAGGCGGGCTGAGGCCTAAAATGGCATCAGCACCAAGTGAGGATGAGACAAAGATTTTATAGTCTCCTGTAAATAGGAAGTGTCCTAGTCAGACATAACTGCTACGTTGTACCTGGATGGCTTCTTTCTTGATCTTCAAGGGTATGTGTCTTCCGAGGAGGGTAGCTGTCTTCTGGCCAGCTCTCTTCCTGCTTCTGCTATTTTGCTGATGCTCGCTGCTAATGTAAGTGGCCTTGCGCTTTGGTACTGGGTCTGAGAAGGGAGGAGTTACTCATCTCCTTAAGCTTTCAGGCCTCAGGGAGAATCTTACTATAGTGAAAACAAAAAGCATTAAATAAGTGTTTATCCACTTGCACTATTATTTAGCTAGCAGTCCCCATGCCGGAGGCTGGACAAGTCTACTCTGTTATCTGCGCAACCTAAAGAGTCTGACATGAGGGCATTTTGCAGCATGATGGGCAAATGGGATTACCTTACAATAAACCCCATCATGTGCAGAACACACTGTTTAAAAAAAAAAAAAATCATGAGCCAAACTAAATTTAATAGAGTTTAGTTGAGCAAAGAACAAAATCATGAGTCAGGCAGCCTCTCAAGCCAGAGTAGGCTCACAGAGACTCCAGCACAGGCATGTGGTTGGAAAATTTGTAGACAGAGAAAGTAAAGTGATGTGCAGAAAATAGAAGTGAGGTACAGAAACAGCCTGATTGGGTACAGCCCACTTTTGCCTTATTTTAACGTGGTTTGAACAGTTGGTCTCCTTTGATTGGCCAAAATGTGGTGATTAGCACAAGAGTAGGTTACAGTCTGCTTATGCCTCCATTTAGGTTACAGTTCATGACTTACAAAGACAACTTTAAACTGTACTTAAAATACGTAAGGAGGCAAGTTTAGGCTAAAGTTAATTTAACAATCCCCTTTTTGGTCATCTTCTCAATTTTGAAAGATTGACCAAAACTTTAGTCATTGATGTAACTATCACCATCATAAATGTCCTTATTTGGTTTTAAAACCCACTGGAAAATAGCATAATAGTGGATTTTGTAAGATAGGAACAAGGACTTCAGTAATTTTTTTTTACGGGTTAGAGTTACAGGAGAAAAACAAAACCTAGTCTGTTCTAGGATATATCTGTTTCCTTAAAGTCTTCTTTTTTATTATGTCACATTTATCATAAGTGACTATTTTTTGGTTTGATCTGGTCTGTGGGGGCCTAGTGCATGAGCTCACTCCAAAACAATATCCTCCCATAATTTTGTTTAAATCTGTTAAAAGAAAATCCTTAACCAAATTAAATTTATCAGAGTATAATTGAGGAAAGAACGATTCACAAATCGGGCAGCCTCCCAAGCCATAATAGGCTCAGAGATACTCCAGCACAGCCACGTGGTGGAAGAAGATTTATGAACAGAAAAAGGAAAGTGACATACAGAGAATGGAAGTGAGGTACAAAAACAGCCAGGTTGTTTACAGCCTAGCATTTGCCTTATTTGAGCAGGGTTTGAACAGTTTATCTTCTTTGGCCAAAACGTGGTGATTAGCACCGGAGCAGGTTACAGTTTGCTTACATCTCCATTTAGGTGATAGTTCACTATGCACAGAGAAACCTTTAAGCCAGACTTGAAATATATAAGTAGATAGCTTTAGGCTAAACTTGATTCAACATCACTCATGTTTATTATACCCACATTACAAAACTTTTCATGGCAATCTGTTTTTATACATCCATGTTGTGTGGAAAATTTAAAAAAATAAAAGAAAAAAGAAGTCTGTTTTTAGTTTATGACCTTATGAATATGTTCACCTATTAAATCTTTTTTAAAATAACTTTATAGGGGGGCAGGCATAGTGGCTCACACCTGTAATTCCAACACTTTGAGAGGCCAGAGCGAGAGGATCAGTTGAGCCCAGGAGTTCAAGACCAGCTGAGGCAAAATAGTGAGATCCTGTGGCTACAAAAAAATAAAATAAATAAGAAGAAGAAAGAAAAATTAGTGGCATGTGGGTGGCTCATACCTGTAGTTTGAGCTCCTTGGGAGGCTGAGGCAGGAGGATTGATGGGAGCTCAGGAGGTGGAGGCTGCAATGAGCCGTGATTGCACCACTCTACTCCAGCCGGGGTGACAGAGTAAGACGCTGTCTCAAACAAAACAAAACAAAACAAACCCCCTCAAACCTCAATAGAACAGAGTTGTAAGCAAAAGCAAACTCAATTTCGTACCAATTATTATTAATCATTACATTATACAAATTTCTATTGGTTTTGTATGGCTGGATTGTGGATCAGAATATCAACTTCTAGTTTAAGATAACAGATTGAGGTTGGGAGCAGTGGCTCACGCCTGTAATCCCAGCGTTTTGGGAGGCTGAGGCGGTCAGATCACGAGGTCAGGAGTTCGAGACCAGCCTGATCAACATGGTGAAATGCTGTATCTCCTAAAAATACAAAAATTAGCCAGGCATGGTAGCACCTGCCTGTAATCCCAGCTACTCAGGAGACTGAGGCAAGAGAATCGCTTGAACCCAGGAGGTGGAGGTTGCAGTGATCTGAGATTGTGCCACTGCACTCCAGTCTGGCAACACAGTGAGACTCCGTGTCAAAAAAAAAAAAGATAACAGATTGAGTACAAACTGAAAATTCTCCATTCTATGACAAATACAGAGAAGTGATTGAAAAAAATTAACAAGCATATAGCAACAGTTAAAAACAAATAAATAGAAATCTGCATAGACCAGAAATTTATGACCATTATTGAAGAAAGGAACAGTCAGA
>NW_012114566.1:5626543-5724526 GCF_000951035.1 Colobus angolensis palliatus
TAAAGAGAAGTTAGAATGTTTATATACAAGCCAGGGAAGTGGTAAAGTGATATTATTCAATAAGATTTATTTATGAAGCCAATAAACCTTGCAAAAAGATATCCTTTGACCATTTAAAAGTTTACAGCTCTATTGCGACTTACTAAATGTCCAAGAGCCTTGTTGTCCAGTAAATACATGTATGACACATAAAGATCCTTGAAATTTCAAACCAGCCACCTTTCATTATTGTTACTAAGGAAAAATAAAAAACATATGAGAGAAAGACTATAAATATTCAGCCTTGTTTAGAAAACTAAAGAGACTAAACTTATTTTAAATTTTTGAAAGAAAATTTGTCAACCATGGCTGTAGGATTTTTATGCCTGTCTTTGAGAAACCACACACTAATATAATTTATATTCTGGCCCACAAGGCTGCCACCACTTCAGATGCCAGTCAAAAATCCTAGAAACCACCCTTACTTTGCACGTACCAGCTATAAATTCAGGGATTTCCACAGTGCCCTTTGCAGGCCCCATAATTTGCTAGAGCACTTTCAGAACTTTCTTTCACTTTACTTTATGTTTGCCAGTTTATTATAAAGATACAACTCAGAAACAGCCAATGGAAGAGATGCATAGGGCATGGAAATGGGGGAGCTTCCTTGCCTTCTCTGAACCTGCCACTCTCTCGGTACTGAGATGTGTTCATCAGCCCAGAAATTCTCTGAGTCTTACTGTTTTTATAAAGCTCAGTCCCAGCCCTCCTCTCCCACTGGGAGGTCAGTGGGTAGAGCTAAAATTTCACCTCTCCTCCCTCTGATCACTTGGTCTTTTTGATGAGCAGCCCCGCATCATGAGATGTCTCTCAGGGCCCCAACCTAAGTCACTTCATTAGCATCAACTCTCCTGTGATCTAAGGGGACTTGTTATGAATAACAAAAAATACTTTTACCACTTGGAATATCCAAGGGTTTCAGGAGCCATGTGCCCTGAACTGGGAACAAAAAGCAAATATTTCTTGTTATACCACACCTATGGGACAAAGTTCATTTAGTTTTCTGCATTTTTGTCTTTGAATGCTGAATTAGTTAAATTAGATGTGTTTGGTCCCAAAATATAATGTGGGATACAGAGGATAACAGTGATTTCTTAAAATGGGCAAAGTGAGTTTTGGAGACCTGAAACTTCATAAACAAATTATTTATAACTTTCCCAAAGTCTCAAACCTTATCTGACACATGTGTTGTCACATTTTTTTTGAAGTCCTTTCAGTGGTCTGGGTTGTAAATCAGAGTTAGGAAGGGTGTGATAGCTCCCACGGTTAGGAAGTTTAGAGCCACAGGAATTTAAGAGATTTGTTGTGCTGGATGGACTCTGAATCCGTGACCTGACCTGTAGGTAACTTAGTTTCCTAAACCGATGGATCCATCTTTATTGATAAAAGGGCATCTGTTTTGGTCTCTCAGGTCATAGTATTATTTCTAAAATGTTTTAACTTCCAAAATTATATACATATTAGTCAGAGAAATGGTCCTTACTTAAGTCAAATTGAAAAATGAATCAATGAGGCACAGTGACTCACACCTGTAATCCTAACACTTTGGGAAGGTAAGGTGGGAGGATTGCTTGAGCCCAGGAGTTTAAGACCAGCCTGGGCAACATGGTGAAACTCCACCTCTGCAAGAAACACAGACACACAAAGATTAGCCGGGTATGGTGGTGCATGCCTGTAGTTCCACCTATTCGAAAGACTGAGGTGGGAGGGTTGCTGGAACCTGGGAGTTTAAGGCTACAGTGAGCCATGATCATGCTGCTGCACTCCAGCCTGGGTGACAGAAAAAAAAAAAAAAAGAGAGAGAAAGAAAGAAAGAAAAGGAAAAAAAAGAAAAAAGAAAAATGTATAACTTCACTCAAACAGACTCTTTCAAAATATGTTTTTGTGTGTGTGTTCATTTTGTTTGCAAAATGCAAACCCCATGCAGCTTCCCATTTTGCCTTGGTTACTAAGAAGTTCTGAGAAAAATTTGATCAAGTTTAAAGTAACAAAAATATTTAATAAATTCTAATTTGTTTCTCATCTGCATTTATTGTGTTGCTACTTTCTATCATTCTTCCTCGAGTAGTTTTGTATTACAATTTATCTCAAACCTCTTTGGAAGTAAGTGTGGTTTAAATGATGAAATAATTAAAATAATAGTGTAGTAACTGCTATAAAGAGTAGCAAAGGCCAAATTTATTTTTTCTGCTTGCTAATGTTACCAGCAGCGAATCCATATGGGTCTGTAGCAACCTCAATTTTTGCTGAAACTTCAGAAGAAATAATTCAACTGAGGGGTATAATGCAGGAGAGACCGAGGCAGGTTTTAGAGCAGGAGTGAAAGTTTATTAAAAAGTTTTAGAGCAGGAATGAAAAGAAATAAAGTACACTTGAAAGGGCCAAGTGGGCAACTTGAGAGATCAAGGGCATGGTTTGACCTTTGACTTTCGGTTTTATATTTTGTTATGCTTCTGTGTGCTTGTGTCCCTTCTCTCCTGATTCTTCCCTTGGGGTGGGCTGTCCTCATGCACATTGGCCTGCTAGCACTTGGGAGGGGCTGCATGTGCAATGTGTTTACTGGAGATGTGCGCATGCTCACTTGAGGAATTCTTCCCTTATCAGCTGAATGTCCCTAGAGGGTTACATAAGAGACATTACAACTTGGCCATTTTGCATCAGAGAAATGCAAATCAAAACCACAATGAGATACCATCTGACACCAGTTAGAATGGCAGTCATTAAAAAGTCAGGAAACAACAGGCGCTGGAGAGGATGTGGAGAAATAGGAACACTTTTACACTGTTGGTGGGAGTGTAAACTAGTTCAACCATTGTGGAAGACAGTGTGACGATTCCTCAAGGATCTAGAACTAGAAATACCATTTGACCCAGCCATCCCATTACTGGGTATATACCCAAAGGATTATAAATCATGCAGCTATAAAGACACATGTACACGTATGTTTATTGCAGCACTATTCACAATAGCAAAGACTTGGAACCAACCCAAATGTGCATCAATGATAGACTGGATTAAGAAAATGTGGCAC
Organism: Colobus angolensis palliatus; assembly: GCF_000951035.1. Lineage (NCBI taxonomy): Eukaryota > Metazoa > Chordata > Mammalia > Primates > Cercopithecidae > Colobus > Colobus angolensis. The sequence goes on from NW_012114566.1 coordinate 5,629,614, forward strand.
ATACACACCATGAAATACTCTGCAGCCATGAAAAAGGATGAGTTCATATCCTTTGTAGGGACATGGATGAAGCTGGAAACCATCATTCTCAGCAAACTACTGCAAGGACAGAAAGCCTGACACCGCATGTTCTCACTCATAGGTGGTAATTGAACAATGAGAACACCTGGACACAGAGTGGGGAACATCACACACTAGGGCCTGTCATGGGGTGGCGGTGGGGGAGGGAAAGCATTAGGAGAAATAGCTAATGTAAATGACGAGTTAATGGGTGCAGCACACCAACATGGCACATGTACGCATATGTAACAAACCTGCACGTTGTGCACATGTGCCCTAGGACATAAAGTATATTACAAATAAATAAATAAATAAGTTTCTCAGGGATATTGTTTCATCCTTTATTAAAATAAACAAACAAAAAAAGTAGGATCAAATTAAGAAAAGCAGAATGTTTTGGTAGGATTAGGATCTCAAGATAATTATCTGAAGCCAATAAAATGTTACATTATTTAAAAAAAAAAAATCTTGGCCATTTTGCCTCTTAATGTACATGTTTGAGCCCACTCACCCAAATCCTGAGATATTGAGAAGCTGTTATCTTTTGGGAGACTGTCTTTCCCCGGCACTGGATGCCACCGATTATTTTAGAGAGACAGGTAACAACTGCCTGGCCATCACCTGACATTCCTGGTTGTGGAAGGGAGGCCCCTGCCCTGCTCATGTCTGCCAGATTACCTACTGCAACACTAAGTTATCTAAATGTGCCATGAGCAAACAGACAAGTTGTGTATTTTGGGTCATGACTGAATCTTCCAGGTTCTTAAAACCACAGCCTTTAGTTTATCATAAAAAATTTTAAAAAGAAGTAAAAGGAGGATAATAAAATTATTATGTGTACAAATTGATAGTTTGGATAGAGAAGAGAAAGAAATAACCATATTTATTCATAGATGTAGAAAAAATTCAATTTCAGATGAGAAGAAAAACTATTAATGAAACATTTTATAGAAAGCCAACAATTCTTCAAAACATGGAATAACTTTCCCTTATAATTAATGTCATATTATCAAGATGGTAGAAATGAAATTGCTGAAGAATATTAATTTTATTATTAAGCTTACTTCTCCCTGGATACGTAAAAAATCACAAAGGGTTAGCTACATGCATTTGAGAGTATGAAAATGGTGTAATGTGAACATAAATTTGCTTTATGAAATCTGTGGCTGACCCTCAGAGAAGCAATAATCCATGGAAGCTATCCCCCAATAGTTACAGACCCTCAGACATGTACCAGCCACCTCTAAAGGCTGCTGAAATTTGTTACTTGAAAAATGGAATGTAAAGTTCTTGGACTTAGCCTAATTACAAACCTTACAGCCAAATCCACAATAACATTTGCATCTGCTTAGTAAAATATACAGAATATGGTATGGCAGTTATGAGACCCATAATGAACCCTCTGATCCAATGGTAAACAGCTTGGGGCCTTGTCATCCCCACTTTGCAAGAGATTTGAAATTACGTTAGGATTAAAAAGACACAGAGGGAAGTTATAAGCCTGGGTCTCAAGTCAAATACACACAGTAGTTTCTGTAAACAATGCTTTAAGCCTGAAAGAGCATTCTGATTTTATTTTTCTTCTACAAGACTTTTGGTCAGTTAGTTCATCTCTTTGCACATTGGTTTCCTCATTATGAAATGAAGAAAATTAGAGTAGGTACCTCATTGAGTTGCTATGCAGGCTGAAATAATACAAGTCATAATTAGAAGTGTTGAAATACTTAGGGGATCCGTAAACATTAGCTTGCCAGGCTTTGAGACCAGAATGCAGTTGCTTGCATTTAACTAAGTTTTATCTTCTGGTAAAGCAAAAATATGATGTTCAATAAATAAATAAACAAGGAATAAACAAGCAGAGAAACACTCTTTGGATTAGAGCACTGGCTCACACTCATCTCAGAAGTGATTTAAATCTTGACATTTATTGCAGTGAGTCATAGATGATCTTATAAAACAAAGATCCTTTCAAAACATGCTAAGCTCTCTAGAAGCATTTTAAAAATTTTGCCCCCATATAACTGGAGCTCTTGATGTTTCCACATTAATTCAGAATAATTAGGAAAAAGTAAAGGAATGAAGAAAAACAACTTGAATAAACTTTGGTTAACTTTTTTTTAAAAAAAAGATTGTTAATGAAATGATGATATTGAAACATCTTAGAACAATATTGGTTTCAGAAATCTAATTTGAACCAAAAAAGATAGGCCAATTAGGTAAATAATCTTTTGAAAATACAGACATACCTCAAAGATATTGTGGCTTGGTTCCAGGCTGCTGCAGTAAAGCAAATATTGCAATCAAGTGAGTCACACAAATTTTTGTTAACTAGTACATATGAAAGTTACGCTCATATTGTAGTCAATTAAGTATGCAATAGCATAACATCTAGAAAGCAATGTGGATACCTTAATTTAAAAAATACTTTATTGCTAAAAAATGCTAACAATCATCTGAACCTTCAGTGAGCTGTAATCTTTTTGCTGATAGGGGGGTGTCTTGCCTCTATGTTGATGGCTGCTGACCGGTTGGGATGGTGTTACCTGAAGGTTGGAGTGGCTGTGGCAGTTTCTTAAAATAAGATAGCAATCATGTTTGCTATGTCAATTGAATATTCCTTTCATGGAAGAAGTCTCTGTAGCTTGTGATGCCATTTGACAGTATTGTACTCACAGTAGAACTTCTTTCAAAATTTGAAGCAATCCTCTGAAATCCTGCCACTGCTTGCTTTATCAATTAAGTTAATGAAACATTTTAATCCTTTGTTGTCATTTAAACGATGTTCACAGCATCTTCACCATCTTCAAAATCTTAACCATTTTTCCTTGCTCTTTCATAAAAGGCAACCCCTCATCTGCTGAAGTTTTATTATGAGATTGCAACAATTCAATCACATCTTCAGGCTCCACTTTTAATTCTAGTTCTCTTACTATTCCACTACATCTGCAATTTTTTCCTTCACCTGAAGCCTTGAGCCCATCAAAGTCATCCATGAGGGTTGGAATAAACTTCTCCCAAATTCCTGTTCTTGTTGATATTTTGACCTCCTCCCAATAATCATGAATGTTCTTAGGTGGCATCTAGAATGATGGATCCTTTCCAGGAGGTTTTCAACTGACTTTGCACAGATCCATCAGAGGGATCGCTATCTGTGGCAACAACATCCTCACAAAATGTTCTTTTTTTTTTTTGAGAAGGAGTCTCTCTCTGTCGCTCAGGCAGGAGTGCAGTGGCACAATCTCAGTTCACTGTAACCTCTGCCTCCCAAGTTCAAGCGATTCTCCTGTTCTCAAACTCCCGAGTAGCTAGGATTACAGGCAGGCGCCACCATCCCTGCCTACTTTTTATAATTTTAGTAAAGATGAGGTTTCATCACGTTAATCTGGCTGGTCTCGAACTCCTGACCTCGGGTGATTCACCCACTTCAACCTCCCAAAGTGCTAGGATTACAGGCATAAGCCACCCCGCACCTGGCCTTTTTTCCACATTTTTTATTTTAATTTTTTTATTTGTTTTTACTTTTATTTTTTACTTTTGAGACAGAGTCTTGCTCTGTCACACAGGCTGGAATACAGTGGTGCAGTCACAGCTCACTGCAGCCTTGATTTCCCGGGCTCCAGCAATTCTCCCACCTCAGCTTCCCCCAGTACTTGGGACCACAAGCACGTGCGACCATGCCTGGCTAATTTTTGTATCATTGGTAAAAATGGGGTTTCACCATTTTGCTCAGGCTGATCTCAATCTCCTGAGCTCAACCAATCCACCTGCCTAGGCCTCCCAAAGTGCTGGGATTACCCTGCCCAGCTGCCAAATTTTATTCTTAAAGAAGACTACTTGAGAGTCAAAATTACTCCATGATCCATGGACTGCACAATGGATGTTGTGTTAGCAAACTTGAAAACTTTAATATCCTTGTGCATCTCCATCAGAGCTCTTGGGTGACTAGGTGCATTGTCAATAAGCACAAAATGTTTTGAAAAGATCTTTTTTTCTGAGCAGTAACTCTCAACAGTGGGCTTAACATATTCAGCAAACCATGCAGTAAAAAGGTGGGCTGTCATCCAGGCTTTGTCATTTCACTTATAAAGTACAGGAAGAGTAGATTTAGCATAATTCTTAACAGCTCTAGGATTTTTTGAATGGTAAATAAATATTGGCCTAAAGTCATTAGCTACATTAACCCCGAATAAGATTCTGCTTGTCCCTTGAAGGTTTGTAGCCCAGACTTCCTTTCTAGCCATAAAATCCTAGATAGCATCTTTTTCCAATAGAAGACTCATTCATCTACACTGAAAATCTGTTGTTTAGTGAAGCCTGCATCAATTATCTTAGCTTGATTTTCTGGGTAACTTGCTGCAGATTCTCCATCAGCAATTGTGTTTCACCTTGCACTTTTTGTATTTCAAATAGCCAAGTTGAGACAAGTTTATTATTAGTAATTTCATGGTACCCTTTTGTGGGCTGATTCTCACCTCACCCTTTCCCAAGCAACTTCTGTGAGTAATGTCAAACAGTACATCCTTTTGTTGCTCTTTTTCCAACCACCCTTACAGACCCCTGACACAACCAACCTGTAAATGACCTCAGTATGTATAATCTTAAGTCACCTTGTTAACACAGACACCTCCGAGTTTCCCAAGGAAACTTTAGTAGAGTTCTCTAAACTGAAATCTTGAGAGAAGAAGATTTTCAAGTAGGAACCAGGCAGATTCACTTAAAACTCGCCACTACACACCTGTGTTATCGAAGAGTTCTATTTTTTCTATTGCAGATTAGATTTCCTCTTCAAACTTACCATACTGTGTCTTTTTAAAAAGTAGTTGAAGACATTGGAATAAAAGTTAATGTCCCAAACAGCACTTTGCTGAATATTGCTGTTTCTTTAACAGCCTTTCTCCCAGCTCTTCTGAGATGGTCCATGACATTGCCTTCCTTGCCCATTACCTTCATCCCTTGAATGGGCCCAAAACTTCGGGATGCAAAAACATTCATTCCATTGACTTCGTTGAGAAAGATGATAGGTCAGGTTTTTTTATCTAAAGATTATCCTGGGAATACTTCATTTGGGCCAAAGTAAGGGATTATTCCAGAGAAGATTGAAGAAGCAATTACTCCTGCCCCTAGTAATATACTCTTGGACAATGATTACAGTTTGCATTTCTGCTGATAATGCTATGTGCTATAATTATACGTAAGTATATAAGAAACCTGGGGTAAAACCATGGACTTTCTCCCTTTTGCTGGCATCATCTACAGAAATACCATGGGCATCATGAAAGGCAGGATAGCTATAGGCTGAAAAAGAGCAGGGTTCAGTTTGCTGCTGTCATGATGCCCTGTTGAGAGACTGCTCTTCAAGGTTTCTTGTATCCTTGGGTCCTCCAAGTCAGGACTGGATGCATCTTTATTTACAAAGAGTAGTTGCCTCTATTTTCTCAATTGAAATGAACAAATTTTTAAGATCTAATAATTGTGTCCACTGAAGAAATCATCAATAAAAGGATCTGTATTCGATGATACAGAAGTGCACCTGGACCCTATGCAGGCAGTGGCACTGCTGCACCCTGGTCACTGCCTGGCTCCTATGCTATGTACTCCTCTTCTTGGGACCTACATCCACCTTGAACTTCTAAGTTTCTTTCCTTAAACCTTATGAGCCTACCTGTGCTAGTTTCACACTTCTCTTTTACATCTTCCTCACCTCTGTCAGGCATCAAAGAATTGAAGAGAACTGGGGCCTTGCTGTGGTTTAGGCTTTGGCTTAATGGAATGTTGGGGCTGGTTTGATTATCTGACTAGATCACTCAAACTTTCTCCATATCAGCAATAAGGCTTGCATTAGTCTGTTTCCAGCTGCTGATAAAGACATACCCAAGACTGGGCAATTTACAAAGGAAGGAGGTTTAATGGAGAACTCACAGTTGCACGTAGCTGGGGAAGCCTCACCATAGTGGCAGAAGGTGAGGAGGAGAGAGTCACATCTTATGTGGATGGCAACAGACAACGAGAGAGCTTGTGTAGGGAAACTCTCCTTTTTTGAACCATCAGATTTCATGAGACTTATTCACTATCAGGAGGACAGCACATGAAAGACCTGCCCTCATGATTCAAGTACTTCCCACCAGGTTCCTCCCACAACATGTGGGAATTCAAGATGAGATTTGGGTAAGGACACAGCCAAACCATATCATTCCACCCTTGGCTCCTCCCAAATCTCATGTCCTCACATTTCAAAACCAATCATGCCTTTCCAACAGTCCCCCAAAGTCTTAACTCATTTCAGCATTAACTCAAAAGTCCACAGTCCAAAGTCTCATCTGAGACAAGGAAGGTTCCTTCCACCTATGAGCCTGTAAGATAAACGGCAAGTTAATTACTTCCTAAATACAATGGAGGTACAGCCATTGGGTAAATACAGCTGTTCAAAATGGGAGAAATTGGCCAAAACAAAGGGGCTACAGGCCGTATGCAAGTCCAAAATCCGGCGGGGCAGTCAAATCTTAAAGCTCTGAAATGATCTTTGATTCCATGACTCGCATCTGGGTCATGCTACGCAAGAGGTGGGTTCCCATGTGGTCTTGGGCAGCTCCACCCCTGTGACTTTGCAGGATACAGCCTCACTCCCAGCTACCTTCATGGGCTGGTGTTGAGTGCCTGCGGCTTTTCTAGGCGCATAGTGCAAGCTGTCAGTGGATCTACCACTCTGGGGTCTGGAGGACAGTGGCCCTTTTCTCACAGCTCCATTAGGTGGTGTCCCAGTAGGGACTCTGTGTCCCTTGTGCACTGCCCTAGCAGAGGTTCTCCATGAGGACCCCACCTCTACAGCAAACGTCTGCCTGGCATTTCCATATATCTTCTGAAATCTAGGTGGAGGTTCCCAAACCTTGACCTCTGTGCACTCACAAGCTCAACACCACATGGAAGCTGCCAAGGCTTGAGACTTGCACCCTTTGAAGCCACGGACTGAGCTGTACCTTGGCCCCTTTCAGCCATGGCTGGAGTGGCTGGGAATCAGGGCACCTAGTCCCTAGGCTGCACACATCAGGCGGGCTCTGGGTCCCACCCATGAAACCACTTTTTCCTCCTAGCCCTCTGGGCTTGTGATGGGAGGGGCAGCTGTGAAGACCTCTGACATGCCCTGGAGACACTTTCCCCATTGTCTTGGGGATTAACATTCTGCTCCTTATTACTTATGCAAATTTCTGCAGCTACCTTGGATTTCTCCACAGAAATTTGGATTTTCTTTTCTATCGTGTTGTCAGGCTGCAAATTTTCCACACTTTTATGCTCTGTTTCTCTTTTAAAATGGAATGCCTTTAACAGTACCCAAGTCACATCTTGAATGTTTTGCTGCTTAGAAATTTCTTCCACCAGATACCCTAAATAATCTCTCTCAAGTTCAAAGTTCCACAAATCTCTAGGGCAGGGGCAGAATGCCACCAAAGAATCTCTTTGCTAAAACATAACAACAGTCACCTTTGCTCCAGTGGTTGCCTCAGCCTACCACTATATCCATTTTAATCAGAATATAATATTTAAGCAAAAAAGGAATGTCTGAGCTTCTACAGAAAGTCTCCTTCCTGCCTCTTCCATTTCTTGATTTTTATTTGTGATAATTATTTTTTCTTTAATTTTCTCCTCACTTTATTCTTTGAAATGCTTCTCTTTCTACTAATTCTGTGTTTTTCTTCGTGTTACTTTTTCTTTCCTTCTTCCACTCACCCTGCCATTTTTTTTTAAATAAATGGTTTTCCCAAAAGATGTGTGTAAATAACAGGGAGTCAGGAGTAAGAACAAGTTACTTTAGATAGTGTTTGTTTTAGAAATAGCAGTAAAAATTCACACTATAATTGTTCTGTGGTCAGCAGTGTATGCAAACCTATCACCCAAATCGGAGGTAGCTGAAAGGCCCAAGAAAGAAACTGACAAATCTAGTTTCTCAGAAAGAAACATTTAATAGGGAGTGAGAAACAGAAGTCATGATGTCCGGGCAACTGGCAACAGCAAGATTAGATAGTGAATTCCCCCCTCCACCCACCTCCCCACCCCATTACCCACCAGAGTTAGAACTTACATGTAAAACACAGGGAAGGATTGTGTGGAACAATTGAAGTCAACCTCTCAGGGAAAGGCAAGAATGCTATGTGAATCTGCCTAAGGGCAGGATTTATGGGAGCAATAGTTTAAATAGATATCTTAAAGGCATTCCCAGAATAAGGGTTACTCAGAAGTCAGTATGTCAGGTTAACACCCAATATGGAGTTGCTTTAGCCTCCACAATAATGTAGAGAAACAAATATGATGAAGATGGTGGTATTTTTTAAACCATATTTCAAAGAAATCTTCTCTTTGAAACATGGAGAAGAAGAAGGCATATGTCACTATATGCAACATAAGCTTATATTCATATCTATTTAGTATATCTAGGACAAATTTTATTTAGTTCTAGGAATATACAGTGAGATTTTTCTTATTGCCCCTTGACGTTAGATATTGTTGACCTTACAATGATCAGGCATACATCTTTTAACTTCCACCACTTGTTCATCAACCTTGTCTGTCAAATGGAGACATCTATGTGGCAAATGCAACAAGAAGTTTTCCTTGACACAATAAAGATACAGGTCCTTCCTTAAATGGCTATGTTGAAATATAAATTCTTAAATTATATACTTATTTACATGGCTTCTCCCCTCTAGTGAACTTATCCTGGAATCTATTAGATTTATTCTACTTACTGTCTATTCTTTTAAAATGGGACTCTCTCAGAAATATCCCTCTGGATACAAAATGTAGGATTTGTATTATACATATTCTCTAACATCTAGTTCAGCCTTCAAACATTAAGGTACACATCCCATTTTTCTCAGTGACAGTAAAGGGACATAATTTCTATTACACAGGTCTAATTGCCTTGAAGAAACATCATAAGAACTCAAAACATGGAAAGTATTATTATTGTTGTTATTATGCTTTGAATTCTTAAGTAACCAATGTATTCCCTGTCTCTGGGTCTGTTTCTAGTGTCAAAACCCTTGTTAGCAGGAATTAGATCAGATTATATTAATAATTATGTAGTGGATATCTAACTTTTGCATATTTTCTCATCAGACAATACATGTCTATATTATCTTTTATCTCAGCGTGTATGAATAAATGTCAGAGCTATTTGGGTCATAATTTGCTATGCGGCTGTTTTGTCTTGTTATGTATTTCACTGTAATAACAGTGAGTTTTGATTCACAAAGTAACCTCTTTTTATAAAAGGTGCATTTTAATTTGATGTTAGAAGCAACCAACTTTGAAAATGTAATTGGCCTTAATATCTTTTTAGATTCCTTTGAAGATATACTTACCACAAAAATATGCTCCTTGGGAATTTGACAATTGAACTGATAATAGAATATATCATTTTTTAGTTTACAGGCAAAAGCAAATGCTTCATTATTTTGTTGTTATTTACTACATCATAAAAGAAACATAATTTTAGCTAGCTATGTGCATCTAAGTCCAGATATCATTTGATAAAATGAGTCAAGTGGGAAAATTTCCATTTATTTGTGATGACACATCAAATATGCCCTTATCTCTAAAGACGTTAAGAATGATTGAGTGAAGCCTTCCTTCTTTGTTTTTTCAGTATCTTTAGACATAATAGAAACATCTAAATTATGATATGCTTATTTTACAGGAGCCAATGAGAAAGAAATAGCCCTAATGAATGCTTTGACTGTAAATTTACATCTTCTATTGGTAAGTTTTCTCTCCCACTAATATTTAGAACACATTCATTTACAGAATCTGATGTTTTTCTATCTTTAATTCATGAGCTTCTGGGAGTTTCTTATTTAAAAATAAATTGTGAGTTTATTTTCATTTTTACTAGGAAATGCTGGACCATGATATAATAGCTTCTTCCTGATCATGGAAGAGTTGACTCTTGAGAAGAGCTTTAGAATAATGAACAGTTCTTGTCTGGGAAAATAAAGAATAAGAGCCATCATGGGTAAACAGGCAAACTACTTGCAAGCCTACAAAACAGTGATGTACAATGCTAGCAAAGCACTGAGCTTTTTGGAAAGACAATTTCCCAATAGCTTCAGCAGAGTGCGTTAGTGGATCAGTATACTTTTGTAGATTTATATAGGTTAAAAAAGACTTGGAGAATTAAATTTTTAAAAAGGGGGCTAGTACCTTAAATGAGTAACGTGTTTAAAGTACTTCTTACATCTTAATAAATAGTTTTACCTTAAAAAGTCAAATATATTATCTATTTGGGATATTGTGTTAATGATGATTGCCCAATGCTTCGAAGAATCTTGACTTCATTTTTTAAGTATGTTTTGGAAACATGTCTACAAGTTCAGATATCCCTGGATTTGACTCCCAGCTAAATTACATAATGCCTATTTGAGGTTGAAAAATGGCTTTTGGCATCTCTAAGTCTTAACATTCTCCTTTGTAAAAATGAGAAATATAGTATCTACCTCAAAGATCTGCATGATAATTAAATGCAATAATATGTGAAAATTGCTTTAGCACCCTGGCCAGTGATCAACACCCAGTTAATAGTAGCTATTATCTTCATTGTTATTATTGTTAATATCACTCTCTAGGAATGGTGTGGAGAAATGAAAGAGCTTCACTGAACAAATGAGCTACTGTCAATACAAATAAGACATACATAGACCATAATATTTCAGTGTGATGCCATCAAAATTACCATGAAATGCTTTAGGAAGCTAATTTTTCAATTAACATCTTTTTTTGTTGTTAATCATCAGACTTTAAGTTTCATCAACTAATATATAAGTAAAGTTTGAGGATTTGTTATCTCATTCACATTTTTCCCCGAGTTTGCTGTTTCATTGATAAGCAAATTGAGCCAATATCTTCTTTCTCTTTGCAATTCCCTGGAAACAGGCTAATTGAAAAGGTAGCCCTGACAAACACTTAGGATGTTGAGTTAATTAATGTCTTTAAAATACTGGAGATTATAAAATGAAAGTGTGGCATAAAATGAACCAATGTATAAATTGTGCATTAATGCTTTCTCAATAAATCCATTTTATTGCAGTTATCATTTTTTAAGCCTACGCCAAAACGATACAAAATTCTTCTAGAAGCCAAAGCCTTCCCTTCTGATCATGTAAGGACTTCTTCAAATTATATTTCTGTTCTTTCTACTCTTCCTAGAGCAGCGTATCATTTGCCTGACTTGAATGTTTACTCACTAAGCTTTTCCAAGCAATCTTACAATAAAAAGATCTGTCAAATGCTTTTGATTTAGATTTTTTTAATAGATTATAGCTTTATTTCTTGTGTTAAAGTAAAACACCTGTTAAGGGAGGGGAGGACTGAATAGGAACATTGATTTATTAGTCTTTTTAAAGACACTGAGCAAACCGCTGGTCTAAATCAAGTGCAGTTATAAATGTTTTATTAATTCTTGTTGCTGTTTTATTTTATGAAATCAAATCAATACAAACCCCAGTGCTTAACCCTTTAGCTAAATAGAATAGGAATATAAACTTTTATTTGTCCAGTTTCTTTTCATATCATGCTAGCATGTTGGCCCATTATTATCGAAATATTATTTATTAGAGATTAAAAATATTTCTTGTGATTTACTAAAAAAAGTCACATTACTTTACTTGATAAGAAATTTGGTAGTTTCTTACTGGATGAGATGTTTGTTCTTGATAAGAAATGTAATGGTTTCAGACATAAACACAAATAAAAGTACATTGTAAGTCTAGGCACAGTGGCTCATGCCTGTAATGTCAACACTTCAGGAAACCAAGGCAGGAGGAACACTTAAGCCCAGCAGTTTGAGACAAACCTGGGCAACATAGTGAGACCTCGTCTTTATAAAGTAAATAATAAAGAAATAAACTAATTAATTAATTTCAAAAGTACATTTTATATTTTAGTTTTGGTGTTAGAGAAACTTTATTTCTCTGTATTATTGCTGTCTATTATTCTAGCCCTTGTAATTTCAGGGCAAGTAATTATGTCAAAAGGAATAAAACCCTAATATCTTACTAAAATGGATCAAAATCCTAATATCTGCAAAATATTCCAGGTTGGTGTGGTGGCTTATCTGCATACATGTCTGATACTCGTTATGAAGTAAACTTCTTAATGCCTTTTTTTAGCTAACTTACTCTTCCTAGGGTAAGCCATTTCTATAAGCCTTGAATCCTAGGTTCAAGCATAACAAGTCGCTACTATTCACTTTGCTTATTTTGCAAATTCTGACTTTGACTTAGATTATTTAATTTCTTATTCTAAAATCTCTTATAATTTCTTAAATCAAGAAGATCCCTCTGTTTTCATCCATCTCAAAGAATGTTCAGAATTCTCTATGTGAATTTTATCAAGTGGTTCTTCTCTGTTGTGTATTTTGTTTAGCTGTTTTAACCTTCACCTTGGATTTAATATAATAATATGCCTTTATTTTTACTTTGTTATTTCAGTGTACTTCTGTGCTCTCAGCTTGATTTGATAAATAAATCATCTTTCCTTTTTAGTATGCTATTGAGTCGCAACTACAACTTCACGGACTTAACATTGAAGAAAGTATGCGGATGATAAAGCCAAGAGAGGTATATGAGAAATAAAGAAATATTCATCATGCTTTGTTTAGTATTGATTTTTTCTTCATTTTCCTCAAAAGTTTATTAAAATCTTCATTATTTTAATGGAACTTTCAAGAAAGCATGAAGGACCCATACTTCTGTTACTATTAGATCATTTTGCTTAAAATAGAGAATAACTCAGATGTGTATTTATTTTCATTTTTCAAGGGCTAGCCAAATGGCAAGCAAACTATTTTTCTGTTAATACCACTGGAGTCTGCCATATTCTTCAATGGGATGGGAAAAGGGTGACAAATTCAGTATATCATTTTCAATTTCAAATGTCGTGCCCATGGGTGCCATTAAAATCATGCTAAAGACCAGAATTATTTGTTGAAATGGAATCGTGACTATCTTTCATGTCCCCTCTTATTCTAAGTATCAGACATTTTCTTTGTGTTTAGAGTAGGATAGTGGAGAAAGGGATGTGGTATTATGGGAAGAGTTTGGGATTTACAGCCTGGTTAATATTTCCAGTGAAGTCTCAGACTCTCTAGTTTACTGGGTATGTGACTTTGGGAAAGTTACTTTATTCTCTGAGACTCCTTTATATTTAAACAGATAATAAAAGCATGTATCTAATCAGGCTTGACCTAAGACCTAAATGTGTACTTTACATTAATAGAGATATAAGGCTCAGCTGCACAGACTTTGACATGTAAACCCTGCAACTTGTGTAATTTGTCACTAGGTGAATCATACAGAATAAATTTTGGGTTTCACGTAAGAGGATCCCAGGCCGCTAAGTCATTGTTTGAACAATTACTTCTTTCAACCCAGAATTACTTTGAATAAATTAAAGATATACTCTGTTCATTTCCATTTGCCAACATGCAATAAATTAATGGAATAAAAAGTTCTCACCTGAGAGGATATAAATTGAGAGGATATAAATTGTTAGTTTCTAGCAAAAATGAATATAGCTACTAATAATGACATAAGTGACCAATATTGTGGAGTTTCATGAGTTACTCATAATCTTGGGACCACTGGTGAGCATTACCTAGAACACATCAACATGAGAGAGGGCCGTATCCTGTCATCGAGAAATGTATTTCTTATGTGCTTAATACTGATTGTTTTAGATATAAATTAAGTATTAGTATCTATAATATTTTCCTTACCACTTTATTGGAAATTATAGTGGGTAAACCATATAGATTATTTTAAGAATAAAGAGTTTTGGATTGCCAAGTTATTAATTTTACTTACAATTAGTGAAATTCTTTCATTTATATAAAATACACTTCACTTAATAATTCAGAGATTTTAATAACAATCCAGTTAATATTGGGATGCCAATTTTTATTGATGCCCATTTTGTAAACAAATTCCTAGTTTCTTCTAGTAGAGAGTGTATTACACACCCACACACATACACACTCACACACACACACGTACTCTCTTAACATGAGCAGAGTAATTGGCAAATACCAAGATAATTAAAAATTAAAAGTAAACTATAGGATGATATCTTAATGAGCTTCCCCCAAATATTAATGTAATTAATGATGCATTGACCTCAAAATCATGTCAGACAGCACTGGAGAAAATTCATGGCCAGGTGCAGTGGCTCACGCCTGTAATCCCAGCACTTTGGGAGGTTGAGGTGGGCAGATCACTTGAGGTCGGGAGTTCAAGACCAGCCTGACCAACACGGAGAAACCCCATCTGTACTAAAAATACAAAATTAGCCGGATGTGGTGGCACATGCCTATAATCCCAGCTACCTGGAAGGCTGAGGCAGGAGAATCACTTGAACCCAGGAGGCGGAGGTTGTGGTGAGCCAAGATCATGCCTTTGCACTCCAGCCTGGGCAACAAAAGTGAAATTCCATTTCAAAAAAAAAAAAAAAATGAAAACTTACTGGGTAGATACCTCAGCCACCCAAGTAGCTGGGATTACAGGCATGCACCACCACACTCAGATAATTTTTGTATTTTTAATAAAGACTGGGTTTCACCATGTTGGCCAAGCTGGTCTCGAACTCCTTACCTCAGGTGATCTGCCCACCTTGACATCCCTAAGTGCTGGGATTACAGGCGTGAGTCACCATACCTGGCATGTTTTTGGAAAAAAATAACAGGATATTAGACTGATAAATTCAATACCAATTTCTGATCATTTATTTTGCTATATAATGGACTTCTTGCACTTTATGGTGTTTTATTAGTCAGGAATAAGGAGAAAACAACTTATAGCTGTGGAAATGTTACGAATTAATTTTTAAAAACTAGAGAATAAACCAAACAATTAGGCTTTTGCAGACTTTCACTTTAAAAACCACTTTTTACTTTTTAATTATCATTTCTTAATAATAAAAAATTATGCTTAAATGCTGCTCCTATGTCAGATTTTTAAAGAGCCTTAATCTGGAAAAAAAAAAATCTTCTAATGCAAAAGAGCTCATGGTGAAATTTAGATCGGCAATATGAAATTACAAATTTATTATTATCGATATGACCTAACTTGTGCCTAACTTGATTTAGGGGGAAGAAACCTTAAGAATAGAAGATATCCTTGAAGTAATTGAGAAGGAAGGAGACTCAATTGCAGTGATCCTGTTCAGTGGGGTACATTTTTACACTGGACAGCACTTTAATATTCCTGCCATCACAAAAGCTGGGCAAGCGAAGGTATGCACATCATTTACTTCTTCCCACCTTACTCCAAACATCACTCTACTTAAGAGTGTTCTAATTGCATGACTTGTGAAGTACTTTAGCTTGTGTCTGAGTAAAACTATTTCAATAGTTAAAAAAAATAAAGTAAGCCTTGGGTGGGGTGCAGTGGCTCATACCTGTAATCCCAGAACCTTGGGAGGCTAAGGCGGGCAGATCACAAGATCAGAGACCAGCCTGACCAAAATAGTGAAATCCTGTCTCTACTAAAAATACAAAAATTAGCCGGGCATGGTGGTGGGTGCCTGTAATCCCAGCTATTCGGGAGGCTGAGGCAGGAGAGTCGCTTGAACCCAGGAGGCAGAAGTTGCAGTGAGCCGAGATTGTACCCCTGCACTCCAGCCTAGGCAATAGAGCAAGACTCCGTCTCAAAAAAAAAAAAAAAAAGAGTAAGCCTTACAGTTAAAAGAAAATCTGTATTCTTTTTTGCTTTAGGCATCTCTATTTAAACTGCTTTTTTTTTTTTTTTTTTTGGCACTTCTGTGGTCTCACCTCCTTAGTAGCAGCTGCTCTGTGCATTTGCCCCTAGTCAACAGGCCAGGCAAGCTGCAGGTAATGCCATTGGTACTCAGCTGGTCAGTCAGCAGGAAGCAGACAAAATACTTAGGATAGGAACTACATGCTAAGTCTGTTAAAAATTCAACTGGTACTTTGTCATAACTCATTCTAAATATAAATCAGTTTTCACTTAACACTGAGTATCTAAAGAAGAAATGCAGAATTAAATTTTATCGGTAGATCAAATTTTATACAAGTTACTTTAAGGAGGCCATTTTATTCCTAAGACTCTTGAAAAATTTTTATGCTGCCTGTAACGAGAGCTTTATTTTTTTCCTACCCACTACTAAATCACAGTTAAATTGTTTTGAAGTCGTGTCTTTTTGTATATAAGTGTTTGTAAAAAGTGGTTTTAGTATTTATTTGAAAAAAACTTAAAGAGGCAACATTCAACAGTCACAATTTGTGTTTAAAATCCTTAAATAGCACTTCTATTTCTTTCAGCAATCAAGTCATGTATTTAAAAATGTAACAATTAAATTTTATTCTGAGCATTAATAAGTTATGGGATTAATATACGTGTGAGGTCTAGTTAATATATTCAGTTATTGAAGCTAATGAATGGAACTAATGAAAAGATATTTAGCACTGTTATCAGCAGTCTCTAGGAATTTCTAACAATGACTTCCAACTGGTTTGATGGATAACTCTGAAAGTGGTGCATTACAAAAGATATAAAGATAATGTCTTCTTAATTTAGATATTAAATGTTAAGCACCAAAATAAAGGGAGTCCAATAAAAAAATCATATTTTAAAATGTTATACAAGTAATCAGCAGTCCCTGCTTCCTTAGTATACCTGTGTGTCTCGTTAACCTTCCTATGTATAAGACAGCAAGATACAGAAGAAAGACCATGAGTTTTCGATCACAGAATCCGAGGTTCAAATCTTGGCGAGGTCATTTAATTGTTACATGATCTTAAGCAAGTTACTTGACTTCTCTGCATCTCTCTCTTTAAAAGTGATAATTTAACATAACAGCACCCACCTTATACATTCAGTGTGAGAATGATGAATATAAAACACCAAATGGACTGGCACACATTCTGCCATTAAATGATGGTTTCCTTACCTTTATACTCTTCTCAATTAATATGACATTATAAAGTGGTTGAGATAGACACTTTTTTTTGTTTCCCATTGAAACACAAAATAAATTTGTTTACTTTAGGTTTTATATGTAAATCTCATACTTAAGTACTTTGATTGCTAAATTTGTTAAATGTTTTGCAGGCTTTCTTTAACTTAAAAAATATAATAAATGTCTACCAAGTTAGTCTCATGGAACTCTCAGTCAAATAAATGAAGGTAGGAATGAGCAGCTTTAAATGTAACTATGAAGAAGCAATCAATCCTATGGGAATAAAATGGGGATATAGCAGATGTAGATTTATCCATTATCAAGATTATTCTAACAAATTTTTACCCTCTTGCTATACAGTTCCTCCTACTCTCAACTGAGGTGAGGCAAAGTTCTTTGAAATGTAGACTTCGATAGGTCTCTTGGGTGGTCTAGTCACCTATGAATAAACCTGAAGAGAGAGGCAGAGAAGAAATTAAAGCTGTCAATCAAGAAAGAGATAGGAAATTCTAGGAACAAAGGGCATAAAACAGTCACTGGTAGATTTGGACATGTGAGGCAAAAACAAGCTTTCAGAAATAAAGCATGGTGGGAATACAAAATGATGGTGGGATGGAGCAATGAGAGTCAATCAGGAGGTTCTGACGTAAAATCTTCATAGTCATGTATACGGAAGAAGAAACAGAAATTGTGATAAATATTTTAATTTAAGAAATGTATGTGTACCAAAAACAGCATGAATCATAAGCAAATAGCTTCATGGGTGATTTTGAGGCCTTATAACCATCACCCCATCACGAAAAAAAGTATTTCCAACACTCAGAATCCTCAATTGTGTCTTCTTCCAAATAGTACCTGTTACCTTCTGTCTCTGTCCACTTGGGCTGCTCTAACAAAATACGTTAAACTGGGTAATGTAAACACAACATAAATATATTGCTCACAGTTCTGTAGGCTGGGAAGTGCAAGATCAAGATGCTAGCAGACTTGGTGTCTGCTTAGGGCTGCTATTTGTTTCACAGATGATGCCTTGTTGCTTTGCCCTTCCTCACATGGCAGAAGGGCTAAGGGAGCTGTCTAGAGCCTCTAATACAAAGGGACTAATTCCATTCATGAGGAATCACTTCATCATGGCTTAATCACTTCCAAAGCGCTGACCTCCTAATACTGTCACATTGGGTATAAGGTTGTAACATATAAAATTGGGGTCTGGGGAGACCAACATTTAGACCACAGCATCCCCCTTTCAAATTACAATTTACAATTACAATTTGTAATTACAAATTACAAATTACAATTCCCCTGACTTCTAACCACATAGTCAGCTTTGTCCATTTTGAACTTTATATAAATGCATTATTTTGTCTAGTTTTGAACTTTATATGAAGGCATATGCAGGTTGAGTATTTCTTACCTGAGATACTTAGGACTAGAAGTGTTTTGGATATTTTTGGATTTTGGAATATTTACATTATACTTACTGCTTGAACACACCAAATCTGGAAATTTCAAGTGCTCCAGTGAAATTTTTATTCTTTGAGCATTCTGTCAGTGTTCAAAAAGTTTTGGATTTTGGAGCCTTTCAGATTTCTGAATTTGGGATTTTAGATGCTCATCTTTTATAAACTTTGTTTTGTGTTTGGCTTGTTTGCTGACTTTTGTATGTGTGAGATTCATTCACGTGATATCTAGCAGTACTTTTGTTTGTTTTTGTTTTTATTTCAGTGTATTTTTACATAGTATGAAATAGATCACAATTTTTTCCCATTTTATTGGGGGTAGATATTTGGATTTTAGTTTCATTTGAGAACTATTAATATAATAATCCATGCTACTCTAAATATTCACATAAATTTTGGGGGGTGCACATTCATACACTTTCTGTTAAGTATATACCTAGAAGTAGAATTCCTGAACCATAAGGTATTTGTATATTTCTAATCAATAATGCCAATCCTTCAACAAAGTTGTTCTTCTACCAGCATGTATTAGACTGTTTCACTAAAGCCTCACCAATAGTTACTATTTTCAGTCTTTATAATTTTAGTTGTTCTAAGTAGTTTGCAGTGGTAATGCATGGCAGTTTTATTTTGCAATTCCCTGATTATTGATAAGATTGAGAATCTTCCAATATTTATTGGCTTTCTGTATATCTTTCTGTATATCTTATGAAATGCTTGTTCAAGTGTCTTGCCCATTTTTCTATATGGTTATCTTTCTTTTCCTAATTTGACTGTAGGTGGTATAGAAATTGATTTTGAAGGAGAGAGAAAATACAAGATTTCCAGTGATCATCAAGGAAGAAAACTAATTAATAAAAAGAACAATTGATAGTATGACTTTGATTCACATAATTAATTTAAGATACTGAGGCTTTTCTTAACTGAGGAGGCTTGAGATTGTAGCAAGTGGGGGAGGCCAAGGAAAACAGATTAGAGAGCTCAATCACAAGGGAGGGCCAGCATATGGCAAGAGACTTCAGTTTGAAGATGTCTCTTTCAAGATAAAGGTGTGCCAACCCATCTTTTTGGAGCTCTTCCTTACTTCTATGTTTCTATATTTTTCATATTCTGTTACTTGTTTCTACTAGGAACTTCTTTCCTACACCCACTAATTGTAGATGTTTCTGATTGTCCCTTGTATTACTATCTCTAGTGATTTTTAACCACTGCCATAATTCAGCTATCACTGTCAAGTGCAGACTCCAGGCTACTCATACAATAGGAAATAGCCTGCATCTTCCCACTACATCTGGATGTCCTATATGTACCTTGGGATCAATATGCTCCAACGAGATTTGTGTCACCCACAAGATGTCTCTACTGTGTCATCATGCCACCATCTTTCTGGACCAGTACACTCAGCTTTTCTGTTCTTGACCTTTTTAACCAATCTCTTATTAATTTCATCCTTTCAGGGTCTGTCTTTCTTTTTATACTTCTGAATCAAAGATGAACGTTTTCAGCTACAAGAAACGATGTTAACCTTGGATGAAAAATACAGATTTCTTTTTCTCACCAAGAAAGACTTGAGGCAGGGGGCTGCTGGGGTGCACTCAGCAACTCAGTTATGTCTGAGTGCCATCTCCCAAGTTTCCTTAGAGTTTTCCCAGACTTTTTCCATCACAGTCACAAGATATTTGTCTCAAATCCAGAAATCTCATTTCTATTTAAGGCAGAGAGAAGGAAGAAGGGAGAAGCAGCAGGGCAGCTTCATCTGTTTCTCTCATCCTAAGTGCTAAATCTTTCCCAGAAAAAAACCTAGCAGATTCCTGCTAATGACTCACTGCTTCCTGAAATGGCAGCTAAGAAAGAGCATGAGTAAGGAAATATTTCACATCTATGGCCCTACAGTAGAGAGAGACTAAGAGGAAGGGGTTGGGAATGGGGTTCAGGTTGGCTAAATATAATATTTCTTATGTTCCTCAGTTATACCCTCATAGGATCTCATTGTTCCTAACCCATTTTCCTCTTTCCTCTTTCATTGCTCCTCTTCCCTTTTTTTCTCTCCCTTTAGTCTTTCCCCTCTCTCTCCTTTCTTTTCTTCCTCTCCCTTGCTCTCTCTCTTTCCTTTTTCTTTTATTGTCTCATTTCACAAAGCATTTGAAACAATTCATGGAAAATTGATAAGGTGACCATAAGATATAAAGAGAGAAAAATCAAGACTATATGCCTAAATCATCCTGAGATACGAAGACTTTCTCACAAATTTAGATTATGATAAGAAATAGGAAATAAATAATGAAAAATATTTTAATAAGAACTCTTGATGTGTTAGGTAGAATAGTTATTGATTGCAAATAAATACAATCACAAATGTCTTCGAAGTCATAGATGTTTGTATTATACTCATGCATCAGGCAGGAATTAACTTTCTCTCCATCTGTTAAGGTTTCCAAAATATTCATAGTTGTGTTCTTTGGCTTTTGTGTCCTAGAGCCTCTGTCTGGATTCAGTCAAAGGAATGCACACTAACTTCTTTAAAGTCTTAGCTTAGAAATGGCAACATTTACTTCCACTTATATTCCATTGACTAACACTCAGTCCATGACCTTTTCTGGGAAATGAAGTGTTACTGCATGCTCAAGAACAGCTATTAGTTTACTACACCTGGAACGAGGTATTGTGTGTTGCTGATGGAATAGGATACTTATTTTAAGACGCAGTATAGCATTTTTATTAACACAACGCGTAGATCGGGAAGACACAGTCAGACCTGGACTTGACTCTAGGTCTCTACGTTACTTTTCAGCATAGTTTTAATTCACTTACTAATGTGAGTTAATTTGTCTATTTAACAAATTAGGAAAATAATAGTGCCAACTTCATAGGTTTGTTCTAAAGAGAATGAAAAGAGATACCATTTTAAAACTACTTAGTGCTTAGCAGATGCTAAGCACTCAATAAATGTTAGTAGTTGTCAACATGTTAAGGAAAAAAATTGGACTATCTGGGCTTGTTGGAAAAAGAAATAATGAAGAAATGAGATTTTTTAGGCAGAAAGTGAAATATCCAGAATTTTTTATTAAAGACTGTCACTGAATACTTCCACACCAGAATAAAAGAAAAAAAAAAAAAAAAAGAATAATCTAAGCAGTTTGGCCAGGACTCAAGAGACTACACTGAAGTTTTAAAAAGTTAAGAGATAGCCGGGCGCAGTGGCTCAAGCCTGTAATCTCAGCACTTTGGGAGGCCGAGACGGGCGGATCACGAGGTCAGGAGATCGAGACCATCCTGGCTAACCCGGTGAAACCCTGTCTCTACTAAAAATACAAAAACTAGCCGGGCGAGGTGGCGGGCGCCTGTAGTCCCAGCTACTCTGGAGGCTGAGGCAGGAGAATGGCGTGAACCCGGGAGGCGGAGCTTGCAGTGAGCTGAGATCCGGCCACTGCACTCCAGTCCGGGAGACAGAGCGAGACTCCGCCTCAAAAAAAAAAAAAAAAAAAAAGTTAAGAGATAGAACTTATAAAAATTTTAATAATCTTATTTTTAAAAAACTCAGCACAAACTTTTTATACTCCTCTATCCCTTTCCAGTTTCATCTAAAGTGGCTTAAAGCACATGGAAACCTAAATGGGGCCAGCTCTTAGGAAGAGCCAAATAACTATTTGTTGAATGAATGAATGAATGATTGCCTTAATTTCTCACATCTTTTACACATTTCAGTGTACCTATATGGATAATGGCATATTTGTTTTTTCTCAGCTTACTAAAAGTTGAATGCAAATGGTGGTTAAAACGAAGACCAAATTCTTCAAACTCCAACATTGTTTTATCAGCTTTTACTTCTTTGTGTGCCATATCATGCTTTGTTTGGGTGCAAACATCTCACATCTCTTAGACCCAACCATAAGCTGTTTAAATTATTAACAAATAATAATCACAGTGATAGCCCAAGCAGTTTGAATAAAAATGAATTACTTCTGGATCCAGAATAATTTAAGGCAAAAATCAGAAATATGAATAAAGACATCATTAATAAAATCACTTAGTAATATCACAGGTACCCAAACCACACTTAAATATGAATGTCCACCTCTGTGAACCTCCTGTTTATCTTCAGGTAGGCCTAATTATTTTTAAAAAACAATTTTGAGATTATTTTAGAACACAAATGATTGAGTGATCAAGCCTCAAATTTCTACAGAAAGCTTGGCCATGATGCTTTCAGTCCTGAAAACTGGAAATCAGCTCTCATAATATTATAATAGAATAATATCTCTTTAATATCTCTATTACATCTCTATTACAGTAGAACAATATCAATAATACATGGGATACTAGAACTTGAGCAATGAATTAGCTAGAACAAATGAGTACTAAACACTTTTGTATACAAATATAATATAAATTAGCATAATGTATGAAATTTTTATCCATAAAAATTAACCTCTTTCATAGAAGTTTAATACTGGAATGTTAAAGTCATCTTTACCAGAAATTGTTGACATTAGAGACATTTTGCTATTGTCATTGCCCATTCACCCAATAGGATCTTAGTGTATAAGAAGAATCTTGTCTCTATTATTTCTGTGGTAGAACCATAGAGTAGTATGCATTTGGATCTTTTATCAGTATATATTTGATCTATAAATTATAATCAAGGAGTTGCAAATAGAAACACCTAATTTAACGTGGATTGTCAGGGTGAGACCTTCTTAAAGAAGATGAGATCTGAGCCAATTATAGAATATAGGTAGAAATTATCAGGTAAAATCTCTTCTAGGGGAGTTTTTCGTGTGTGGTAGGAACTACTCTAAAAAGTTAAAAATATTGGTTGGATTGCAGGGAAGCAAGTATTTCGGTGTAATTTGTATAATTTTAGAAAAGGTAGGACAAATCTATAAAGCAGACCAAAGGCCAGCTAAAGAAGTTCCCACTAAGCCATTTAGCTTTGCCCTGAAGACCCATGGAAATCCACTGAAAGGTTTTAGCCATTCAAAGAGCCGTATTTGTATTAACTTTAAAAAGAAATATCCTGCATATGGTGATGAGAATAGACTGGAATGCAATACAAGTGGATAAAAGGAGGCAATTGCAGTATCTTTGCAAGAATTTGAAAACTGTTTGTTGGCTGGGCACTGTGGCTCACGCCTGTATTCCCAGCATTTTGGAAGCCTGAAGCGGGTGGATGGGGTGAGCCTAGGAGTTCCAGACCAGTCTAAGCAACATGTTGAAACATTGTCTATATAAAAAATTTAAAAAAATTAAAATATAGCTGGGTGTGATGGTGTGTGCCTGTAGTCCCAGCTACTCAGGAGGCTGATGTGGGAGTATCACTTGATCTCAGGAGGTGGAGGCTGCAGTGAACCAAGATCACACCATTGCACTCCAGCCTGCTGGACAGGGTGAGACCCTGTCTCTAAATAAATAAATAAATAAATAAATATGCTCTGTCATTATGATACAGTTGAACAGATGAAGGTATGAAAGGACAGATCCATTTCATGCACATAATTTTTTTTTTATCTCACGGGAAATCATTTTTATTCATCCTCTTTCCCTCAGTGATAATAAAAACAGGTTGTGTGTAAGCATCAGAAATAAAGTATCTATACTGAACTCTTGTAGTTTAACTCACCTTTGGTTCTATTCACAGAATTCAAGAAAAAGACATGTTAAACACACAAACACACACATACATATATTTGTAAATATTTGTGGGTATGCTTATATATGCATATCTGTATGTGTGTATATATACTTGACACATATTTTCAGGGTGATAAAAGATGTACTATATCTGCTTACAAGAAATATTGATTAAGGAATTTAGACCTCTACTTTGATGTAGGGGAAAAGTCATAAATCTTAGACACAATGTTCCATTAACTAATTGGCCTTTACTCTTCACTTTGGAAATAGTGGAAGATTGTTTTGTTCAGACATATAGTGAGCAATCTGTAGTCTTAAATCCATGCAGGTGGAAGCCTAAAATATGTCAAATAAGTCAAAATATGTTGGTGAGGATCAGTGCCCAAGAATCTGAAAATTTTGAGCTGTTTCTAAGAAGTCTTCATCAGGTGTTTAAGCTTTTGATTAAATAGAGCATTTGAGAAATAATGATTAATTATCAATGGAAATGAAGCCTGGCCTCCAGATGTTATTATAGGATTACAGATCTGGGAAAAGCAAGCCTCCTGGTTGTCAATCAGGATCTCTGCTTCTACAGCCACCTTATCAAAGCCATGAGGGATATCTTTCTCCTGATCTAGCCTCATTCATTGGCACAACAACTAAATTTAGGGCCTCCCAAAGGAAGTGTTACACTTAAGTTTTTTTGTAGGTGATAGATATTTCATAAAATACTTAAGTTGCCTAAAGCCCAGGGTATATTCTTGAATATTCCATTTTTCATGCCTCTTGACTAACCAAGGAAGGCAGATTTAAGTCTTTGTTAAACTGAAAAATGAAAGTGTTCCAACGTGAAATGTACACATCAGTTCTAATTTATTCTACCCTCCATAAAAATGGAAAAGGAAGGCTATGTCTCATGGCAATAAAAATGGAATTCCAGAAGATCTTTGGACAGAAAAAAAGTTCCTAATAAAATATGAGAGATTTCTTCCACATCATTCTCTGAAATTCACTTCTTCCATCACTTAAATTATTTATGCAAACAAGATTAGGGATGTCAACATGAAAGGTTAGTTGATTTGAAGAGAAAATGTTTGTTTTCCCAGCAGATAATCTATCTTATGGAGGAGGGTGGTGAACAAAGAAGATAATCATCATATTGTCTATATAAACTGCCATCAAAGGAAGCAATTTAGAAGCAGTGTCTTCGGGAATTGTCCCATAGATGTCTATTCAATCTTATCAAATTCGGTATATAAATAAATATTTTAAAATAAAGGAAATTTGGTTGAGGAATAGGCCATTCAGGTTGACATAGTAATCAGTAGAAAAATACCTTATGGGAGACTGTTCTTTTATTTTATATCTAAATGGGGCTATCTCCAGATATAATTGTCACTAGTATGTGAAGGATAAATACTTGCTTTAAATCCTTTATAATAAGTCTGGCAGGTAAATTGATGAGTAAAGGTTAAAAGTCACCATGTGTCTGAAAAGTCAGTTGGACTTTGTTGGGACGGTTGTGTTTGGCACCATGTCTTGTCTACTTGAATTTCCTGCGTCGTGTTTCTCCCATAGGATGACCATTGTTCCTTTACTATTTGTAGAATAGAATGCAAATAACTTTTGCTCTTTGTGATTTTGTATATGCTGAATTATCAATATATTTTCTACTGTTCTCCTTCACATAAGTTGTATATCAGCTAAGCCAAAACTTGTATATATTCCCTGTCTCGATGTCCTACTTTGTGCCTCCTTGTCTTTCTTTTTAGCTTTCCTTCCACCTACACATTCCCACACGTGAAGATTCTCTTTTCCTCTACCATTACTTGCTTCATGGGTTACAACTTGTCCTAGAGATTTGCTTCGTGTAGGCCCTCATTATATTAGCAAACGTGGTGTATTTTTAAAATGTAGTCATATGCCAACAATAGGGAATCATGAGATTTCATATAAAAACTCCTGGGTTCAAATATTTTCCAAAAAATTAGAAGTTTGACAACAATGGACCATCGTTCCTATAGGTGGCGACACAGGGTAGCAGCTCTGTCCCTTAAATGGGGCTTAAGCTCTTCACAACATCCATGTTTATCCACTGAGCCCACCACTGAAGCCAAGTCACAGCTGGTACATAGGTACATATATCTATATGAATACCACAACATTATGTGTGTGTGTGTGTGTGTGTGTGTATTCATGCTTGTATTATGATATTCTTACAATAAAGAATAAAATAAAGTATTTCTTGCAGGCCCAACTCATACATTACTTGACTGACTCTTGTAGAAGAAACCTGCACGTGAAATCCTTGGCTTTCATTAGCAAAATTTTCTCACTTTTCTGTATCAGGATAAATCTGTCTTCCTGTTATACTTCCATACCATGATGAAAAATGTATCATTGGTCACCGTTTGCACTGTCTCATAATTACTTCTATGCCTATTTTAACTCTCAAATTTAGGAAGCTATGTCAGTAGAGTATTCAATGACTGATTGAGGGTAGACCTTGCAAATTTCACAGATTCATGTGCTTTGCACATAGTCTTTCATCATTAAATACATACCTGTTAGATAAGTGAATGTATAAATGTGTGTACATCAGCAGTCAAGTGGGCCAGGTTAATTTCATGGAACAGTACTGCATAAAAAGCACAACTGTATTCCTGTTTAAAAAAAATCAGAAGCTTCTGCAGAATTACTTATAATGGTTAATTAGTCTAAAAAATCAAGATACTTTTTGTAAGTTTTGAGTTCTTTTTCAAATTCCATTTCTATTCTTTGACACACTTAGGACATGCAGACTGCTCCATTAAGTCATTAAATATTAAATGAACTAAATTAAGCTTGAAAAATTACCTTAAGCTATTTTTCCCATCTTGAGTCTCTGAAATAAATCAAACAAACTACACTTTGTGTGAGGTACTTGCTAGCCAGAGAAAGACTATAGAAGAGAACAGCATGATTGAATTTATTTAATTTTTCTTGGTTTTCATACTTACTTTTGACAGCAAGTAAAGACAATTATTTTTTTTTATTTTTTGGTAAAAAGAAATAGCTGAAATTTGCTCTTTAAAGCATACACTTTATTTAAAATGGTGTGATTATTGTACCTGCAAATTACACAATGGTTTAGAGTCTCAGGATTGGTTTGCTTTTCCTTTCTTCCAAACCCTTTACTCTTATCCATCCAGTTGTCAGTTCTCTTTGATACCTTCTCAATTCACACCTTTCCCTTAAATTTCATTAGCAAAATGCTCATTTTCTTCCCTCCTCTTATCTCTCATCTCTGGATTTGACAACCTTGTCAATGTCTACTTTAAGCAAGCAGGGCTGAAACAGTAAATCTAGTCTCTGAAATAATGCTTCATAAAAATGTGAATGATAATAGCTATAGTTGATGGCCTACTGTGTTTCTGGTACTTAATATGTATTTCCAATTTTCCTAGCAACCCTAACAGTAAGCTTTCACCATTGCTCATTTGAGGAGAGTGAGTCTGAGAGAGTTTAAGCACTTGCCCAAGGCAATTTAATGGCAAGTAAAGGCTAGAAATGGAGTCTAGCTATAGCTGACACCAAGGCTGTCTTTCCATAGTATTGTCTTGTCTATATCTGTATCTATCTATCTATCTATCTATCTATTTATCTATATGAATTTACCATTTATAGTCAATTATGTACACTACAGAGACAGAGGCTATATATATATATATGCATATATATATATATATAGAGAGAGAGAGAGAGGCTACAGAGATGAGGTCTTTCCCTCTCTATATATATATATGTATATGAATTTGGCATACATAGCCAATTATGTAGACTATAGAGACAGAGGTCTCAGATCACCAAGAAAAGAAAGGACCAAGAAGATGATTATATCTTTGATGTTTGTAAACACTGACCCCAATTTGCCATTACATGATTAGTGTGTGTATGTGTGTGTATATCATATATACATCTAATATATATATATAAACTAATCTCATATATACACATTACATATATCTTGTATGTATATAATCTAATCATGTAATGGCAAATTGCTGTCAGCATTTAAAAACATCAAAGAAAAATATATACAATCTTTTTGTTGGTCCTTTCTTTTCTTGGTAATCTGAGACCTCTGTCTCTGTAGTCTACATAATTGTCTCTCTTGAGAATATTGAAAACCTACAAGTTTTACTTTGCTCCTAAATGTCAAGAAGGCATTGCCTAAATGTCAATAAGCATCAAAAGTCTTTCTGAATTAGATAGTGCTGGCATTCATCAGTGTTCCTTTTCAGAACCTCAAACCTACTCTTTCCAGTTACCTTCATATAGGGAAGCCCCAAGACACTGGCCCCTCATGCCCCTTTTATCTCCTTCTGGCAGGTGTCTTAGGCAGTTGCTCCATTGGCAACAGCTCCCAGCAGTGATGGCCCCATTACCACTCTCATCCTCACATCTTCAGGGACCTTTGAGGTGTTTGCAGGAGCTTTCCCTCTAATTAAGAGCTTGCAAGCCTCTGTATGATTGGGAAACACAGCTACAAATGACTGGAGAGAATTCCAGCAGGAAGTACTCATCCCCATTCCCCCAGTCTTTAATACTAGCTGAGGTACACATTACTCTCAAGAAATGTTATTCTTTCAAGTGTATAATGACCTCTCATTTTATGTCAGGCTCTCGATATAAAAAGAGACAGGGAGAAAATGGAGAATAAAAGAAAAAAATTCCACCATCTCTGTCTTTAAAGAGATCAGAATCAGATATGACATAGAAATATGTAAAGAGAATATTGCTTTAGTATGTTAAGTGCTTGATAAAGGGAGACAATAGATTCACTAAGATGTCTTAGGAAAAAACAACCTCGACCTGTTCTAACACCACAAAAAGTATACTTATGTACGCTCCAATTCATTTAGCTTTAAGGTTGGCCAAAACCGCAAACTGTGAATAACCTCAAGGAGAGCATTCAGATAGTTCAGGACATTCATTCCCATTGTAAACCAAAAAGTATCTGAGACAAGTCTCACTCAATTTAGAAGTTTATTTTTCCAAGGTTAAGTACATGCCCAGAAGAAATAAACACGGAATCACAGAAACTGTGGTCTGTGCTGTTCTACAAAGATAATTTTGAGGGCCTTAGTATTTAAAGGGGAAAAGTGGGCTGGAAGGGAAAGAGGAAGGATATGGTAACCTACACGGTTCAAGAGAGAAGGAGCAGGTAAGGGAATAATCAATTATGTATTCCTCTCACGCTCAGTAAATCGGCACTTTACATAAGATAAGGTGAACATAGAGTAGGATTTAACCTTTTATCTCAAGTTGTCTGCTTAGGTAAAACAGGAAAGGCAGCTTCTAGTGTGACTCAGGTTTCAGCTTTTTCCTTTCGGCCTAGTGAATTGAGGCCCCAGTTTTTATTTTCCTTTCACACCACTGAAGTTGAGAAGCTGTCATTTCCCCCTGCCATCTATTTTCATAACTAGAGGGCATAACAATGGTGCCAGATTCTTTGCCAGTTTCCCCCAAGGAGTAACTGGCTAGCTATGTAAATCACATTGCTGGAAGCCTTCTGGAACTTAAACAAAGAGTAACTTGAGTTACATATTAATTTTAAAAAATGTAAAGGCTCTCCTTCCTGTAAAATAAATGTAGCCCAAGAAGGCCTGTACAAATTGTGACAGCTTGGCCATCTTCAACATCTTCACCATCTCTGTTCAGGAATCCAGAGTTTTCATCGAAAGACAAACACCAGCTTGCTTACGTCCAGCCTCTTCTGTCCAACTACCCATTCTGTGTCTCTTTTCCCACAGGACATTCCCTTCATATTTTCCTTTAGAGTGACAATAGTTATAAGCTACTACACTTTTTAAAAATATTAGGGTATGGCTTGAAATTAGTGGGTAATAAAATTGTAATGATACAGTCAGGAGTCAGGGAAATACTGGGTAGACGAGGGCGGTTCCCCAGCAAAGGCCTCAACCTCAAGCCTGGAAACCACGGCCCTAAATGAGAACAGTTATCCCTGTTTTCCCGCCTAAATGTTGTTTTTTCCAAAACCACCCTGGCCCATCATGACCCCTACCCCCTACCAAATCCTGTACCCATGAAAACCCCAAACTCCTCTGGCAGAGGAGCAGAGTGGCATGGCAGACAAGGAGAGAAGAAGCATCTGAACATCAAAGAGGCATCTGGACAGTCAGAGAGGAGTTTGGCTGGAACAGCCAAGCTCCAGGGGAAAATTAGCTACCTACTCTATAAGCTTTCCAGTTCCTCATCCCACTGAGATCCCACCCCCATCACTCAATAAAACCTCTGCATTCACCATCCTTTAAGTCCGTGTGACCTCATTCTTCCTGGATGCCAGACAAAGACCTAGGTGGCAAGAAGGCAGGGTGTAAAAGACTGTCACCTGACTCCCCACTGAGCTTGTTAACATTTGGCCATCCATGGACAGCAACTGCTAAAAGGGCATTAATTGTAACATACCCCTAGATGCTACCATGGATCTGGAGCCCAAAAGCACTCACCCTGGCCCAGGCACAACTCACCGGTGTGCTCCCCCTTCCACAAGGGGTTTGAGCACAGCAGCTGAGTAAGTGAGCCACACCCATGTCACAAATCCTGTGAAGGGGTCCAGGGAGCTCTCCCATCTCCCTAATCTGTGTTAGCCTAATTTGCACAAGTTGATAAACAAATGAATATATCTTGATGAATTCATTTCACTGTTTAACTTATCCTTGAATCCAAAACAGAGTTTTTAAATCACTATGTAAATATGTTTATTCTAATTTCATTCTGATTCCAAGTTAAAGATACTCATTTTTAATTCAATGAGTTCCTTGATTGCTGTGCACACTTTTCTCATGATACCCCTTTTTTGATTCAGAACACTCCCTTATTGGATTTCTTATCTTCAAAATTAATGTCACAGGTGCGACTAGCTGGGGTTCGTCATGGGTGGTAAAGGAATTTACCAAGACAGTCATAGGTAAAGAAAGGCAGATTTATTAGAGGAAGTATGAAGATACCTTGCAAGAAAGCAATGGGCATTACAACAGAGAAGAGGCTGTCTGCGGAGAGGCAAGGGGTGGAGGGAAGTTTTACACAGTTGTGCTGGAGGGGGCCACATGCTGACCGAAGCCATGCTGCTGGGGCTATGAGTGGAAGGAGGTCACTGTGTCCACAGGTTACTTGTGATTAACATTTCTCAGAACAATTATTCATTGTTCTCCCCCACCTGGGGCCCCTTCTTTGTTGTTGCTTACTTATCAGGACTCCACAGTTAACCTTTCTGGAAGCTCCCAAGTATATTCACGGCATCCAGTTCTCTAGCATTAGCCCACCTGAGTGGCACGGAGAAGTGTTGTCTCTACCAGGGCCTGTTGTCTTCTCTGTTTGTATATATTGACATAAGTACAGTCATTCAATAACTCTAGGACAATGGGGTTTTTCCAAGTTATTTGTTGTGTAAAGATTCTTTGTAATGATCACCTTCTCTATGCACTTATATTTTAAGTTATTTGGTAAAAGATACATTTGAAATCAATCATTAGGTAAATTACCTTAATTTTAGGTAATTTATCAGAAGGTTGTAAACTCAAAAGTATCTGAGACAGGTCCCAGTCAATTTAGAAAGTTTATCTTGCCAAGCTTAAGAACATACCCATGACACAGCCTCAGGAGCTCCTGAGGACATGTACCCAAGGCAGTCAGGGTACAGCTTGCTTTTATACATTTTAGGGAGAATTAATACATTAGTCAAGATGTATCAGATTTACATTGGCTTCATCTGGAAGGGAAAGATAACTCGCAGCTGAAAGCCTGGGGAGGAGAGGGCTGGGCTTCCAGGTCATAGGTAGATTTGAAAATGTTTTTGGTAACTGGTTGAAAGAGTTATTATCAATAGAAAGGAATGTCTGGGTTCCCGTAAGGGGCTGTGGACACCAAGGTTTTATCACACAGATGAAGCCTCCAGGTAGCAGGCTTCAGAGGGAATAGAATATAAAGATTTCTTATCAGACTTATGGTCTATGTTGATGTTAATGTTGGAAAGCATAATGAGAAATGCCCGTCCCCTCTTCCATCATGGCTTGAACTAGCTTCTCAGGTTAACTCTGGAATGCCCTTGGCTAATAGGAGGGGTCTATTCAGATGGTTTGGGGGCCTTAGAATTTTATCTGTGCTTTACACAATTGAGGCTCAAATATTTTCTACCATCTGAATTTTTATTGTTTCTGTTCCTGTTTGGTGCTGAACTACAACGTGAGCATTTAGAATTGATTTTCAGGTGGCTAGCTTCCTGGATGGAATTTTGTGTGGATGTATATATATATAGTGTGTGTGTGTGTATATACATACACACACATATGTGATATATATAACACACATATGTTAATATGTTATTATTAATAATAATAACAATAGTCCAAAATCAATTTGTTAACAAATCAATCCATAAAGCCATCAGAGCTTTAATGCTACTAGGAAAATAATTCAGCTCATATATATATATATATATATATATACACACACACACACACACTGATTATTCATTTTTGATCTCTTATATTATCTATAAGAGCCATAGGATTAAAATAAGTTGAAAGAGTATTCTGGTTTTGTCCTGTAGAAAACGTAAGCTTTGGTTCTGGTTGCCATGCAATGTGATTTCTACTAAATTTCACTGAAGCTCCACTTGAAGATTGTGTGTTTTTCCTTTTTATTTGTGTTGGTTTTCATTTTCTATTGTTTCATGTTTTAATAGTGAAGAGTTTCTATTCTCATTGAACTATACTATATTGATATAAATAAATGAAGCTTAACGCATTGCATAAAAATAGTAGATAGCTATATTAAATAATTTTGGAAAGGAATTGTGACCTATAGAACTTATTGACTTTAAGTACAGCATGAACATAATATGCAAAATAATTCTTAGTTCCTACACATAACCAGAGAGTTGGGAGGAAAGGAAAACTAGAGAAAGAGTGAGAAGAATTTTTGAAGGTCTTGGCAAATTTAGTCTGCATGAAAAGCAGAACTTTCAGAATAGAAATTCACTCTGAAAAGAGGCATTTACAGAGACAGTGGAGGCCCCTCTTATAGAAATATTTACTGTTGTTTTTAACTTAGCACCTAAGTACGCTTTTGAATCATAACACTTGAATGAATTCTGGAAAGTTAAATGCTCCAAGACTGTGGCAAAAAAACCTGCCAGCTTTCATCTTCCTCCTTTCCATTCCCAACTTTCTCTAGTACTAGCCAAAAACTCCCTAATTAGGAATTCCTTTGAGAAATTCCAATATCAGAGTTAACTAGCCAACCTATTGTTGCTAATCATTTATTCATACCCTCCGTATAGAGATGACCAGCATGTGCGCACACACACCCAGACACACATCTCCCTATATCATTTTCTTTTTTGTTCATTTTCCTCAAACTTCCCATTATACTTTTTAAAAAGTAATATTGTCCAAATTTATAGCACTGTAGTTCTTGGATTGTTTCTTATTACTTTTGCATCAAGCAAGGAATGATATTCAGATATCTGATTGGTACGGTATAGAAGCTGCACTTCCCACAGTCACAAAGAAGGTCACACTCCATGTTAATACCAGGTAGTATCCATCATTAGCCTATTAGAATGTACTGATAGTCACCTGGAATTCACCCACCATGATGATAGTGGCGCTGGCAAAGGCATTGTCTCATCCACTGGGCTCTGGGCTAGTCCCTAGCAGTGAACATTCACAGGCTGATATTCGCAGACGCTCTTCCATCATGGAACACAAGGGCTGCAGCCATGGTTGGTTATTCAGGTGGCTTAGGACAAAGACTTGTTATGTACCTTAACTATGTTATTATTTTAATAATTAATAAGAGCATATCAGTGCATACCATCTATATATCAGCCCTGGGTATAGCGACAAATATCTTATCTTGTATAAGTACTTTTTTCATACCAAATTTGCTAATTATTAAGAGTCTTCACAATTCATAGGATTTGATCTTGGTGAAAAAGGAATAAGCTAAATAATAATAATAACAATAGTCCAAAATCAATTTGTTACCAAATCAATCCATAAAGCCATCAGAGCTTTAATGCTACTAGGAAAATAATTCAGCTTTACCATTTAATATTTCATTTTAATAAATAGGCAATTAATCGAAGTTAGGATAGAGTGAACTACTTTTCTCCTGGAAATTTCAGCACAGGCCCTATGTATCATATTATTTCACTAATTAGAAAAATTTTTAGTTTTGTATTAGTGAAGATGGCAAGGACACACGATATTTCTTGTTAATTGAGAATGATTTTGAACATATTCTCAACTACTATTTTGTCCAAGATACTTCATTCTAAAAGATGTCATGTCTGAATAAATAGCACATGCAATAAAATTGCATCAGAAACAGAATCCCTCAAATAGTATTCTTATAAGTTTAACATCACTTTAGAGAATAGCTATTGACTTTTGTAAGACTTTATTATTTGTTCATTCATTTATTTATTCAACAATTATTTGAGTTCATATTGTGTGAAAGAAGACAGTAAGTTTGGAAAATTGTTACAAGAGAGATATACAAACAGGGCTATAGAATAAGATAGAAGAGAGAGATGGTAAAATAATCTTCGCTCAGAGTTATCTGGTGATCAGAATCTGAGCTTGCTAGGCAAATGGAGGAGAGAAAGCACATCCCCAGGAAAGGAAAAAGTTTATGTAAAATAAGAGAGGTCTATATGGGGCATCTGATCAAGGGGCACTAGCAGATCATACAAGTCTTTAATCATACCCAGGAGGGCTGGGTGTGGTGGTTTACACCTGCAATACCAGCACATTGGGAGGCTGAGGCATAAGGATGGCTTGAGCCCAGGAGTTCAAGACCAGCCTGAGCAATGTAGTGAGAACTCCTCTCTACAAAAACTTAAAAATTAAAAAATAAATAGCTCTGTCACCAGAAAAGGGTTCCCAGTCCAAGAGACCCCAAGAAAGGGTTCTTGGATTGCTCACAAGAAAAGATTCAAGGTGAGTCCATAAAGTAAAGTGAAAGCAGTTTATTAAGGAAGTAAAAGAATAAAAGAATGTCTACTCCATAGGCAGAGTAGCCCCGAGGGCTGCTGGTTGCCCATTTTTATGTTTATTACATTTCTTGTTATATACTAAACAAGGTGTGGATTATTCATGAGTTTTCTGGAAAGGGGGTGGGCAATTCCCAGAACTGAGGGTTCCTCCCCTTTTTAGACCATATAGGATAACTTCCTAATGTTTTCACAGCATTTGTAAACTGTCATAGCATTGGTGGGAGTGTCTTTTAGCATGCTAATACATTAGCTTATAATTAGCTTATAATGCTAGTAATTAGCTTCTAATGAGCAGTGAGGATGACCAGAGGTCACTCTTGTCATCATCTTGGTTTTGGTGAGTTTTGGTCAGCTTCCTTACTGCAACCAGTTTTATCAGCAAGGTCTTTATGACCTGTATCTTGTGCTGACCTCCTGTCTCATCCTGTGACTCAGAATGCCTAACTTACTGGGAATGCAGCCCAGCAGGTCTCAGCCTTATTTTACCCAGTCCCTACCCAAGATGGAGTTGCTTTGGTTCAAACACCTCTGATAATCATACCAAGGACTATGAGTTGCATTGTGAAGTTAATGGGGGCTCTGTAAACAAAGGCAGTGAGTCTTATCATCAAACGTATGATTTATAATGTTTATTGGAGAAAGACAGGCTGGAAATAATCATAATGGCCTGAAAATGATTGCAAGTTTTGGATTGACTATAAAGTAAGGTGGCATAGTGACTGAACAATGCTGTGCTGGTTGTGTCAATATGAGTGTGAGCTGTGTCAGTATGAATGTGATTGTGTCAACATGAGTGTGAGCACCTGTGGGTAATTTTAAATAAAATGTGTTGAAAAATACTTGATTTTTATTGAAAAATTGCATAAAGTAGGTACTCAAGTATAGAGTGTATGCTTTCACTTGTGCATATCATGTTACCTACATGAGGCAAAACAATGAAAATATCTAACTGGATGACTGTAGAGAGGTTTTGGAGAACCTTTAGATTTTTTTAATGTTTAAGATGCTGCCATCTAGTGACACTTTTGTGAAATCACTTTGCAGTGATACGTTTGTATCATCCAGTTGTTTTCTCAATACATTTTATATTTTAATAATTTATATTGTCTACCAACCAATGGGGAAATAATTACAAATGCATTAAACATAGTGTAGAAGCCGTACTTGATTTTTTCAACGTGGTACCACAAATGTGGCCACAGGGATTTTAATAATGGGATATTGTATGTCAAGTTTTGCGGTTTCTTCAATGTGCTGTTCTTTATAAGTAATTGATAACTAAAGTGCTGTATTTTCTATTTCTTGAGTTTTCTTAGAAAAATTGAGTTGTAAAAACAAATTATGAAAATCTGAGCTGTAAAAATTGCTTCACAAAAGTTGCTTTAATTGGAAATGTTGATGAGAAGAAAAGAGGGTTTCAAATTCAGAATAATTAAGTTTTTTTTTCCCCATATGGAATTTCAGTATTATAAGTTATATAAGTTCAGTATTATAAGTTCCCCATATAAAATTTCAGTATTATCTTAAAATATAAACAAATAAATGTGTGTGTGGGGCGGGGGTTGTGTGCGTATCTATTAAAGCTAAACATTAGTCTGCAAACCTAGGTTTTGATGACTTAATGACTTCTAAGTTTTGATGAAGATTAATTGTATTCGTGTCCTATTACTCCTTAAACTTTGATGACAATGGAGCACTTGTCTTGTTTTTATGGTATGTGTTGCTCATTTTTTTGTGTTAGAAACAAAGAATAAATTAATCTCCCTTCCTCCCTCAAAATTCAGTTCTTTTGTGCTGGTATATTGTCCTTTTGTGAGATACTATTTCCAGTCATATTATAGTGAATGAGGTTTTCAATTAATTAACTTTTCAGTATATTGAGGTTTCTTTACGCAAACCAACGCTACAGGGTAGAAGTAAGCACATTTTTCTGTAAAGAACTAAGTAGCAAATATTTTAGGCTTTGTGGGCCATATGGTCCCTGATGCAACAACTCATTTCTGCTGCTGTAGCAAAAAAGCAGCCATGGACAATATTTAAACAAATGAGACTGGCTGTGATCCAAAATTAAATTTACAGAAACAGACTATAGTTTGCATGTCTCTTCTCTAGGGAAAACACCTGTATCTGTAATTTGGGGTTATTTTTTTCTTAGGTGGTGTTAGAACACTTCTAAAATGTATTCAAGTATTTACTTCAAAAACTTTAATTCCATTGAGAGTTGTGTGCCTTCAGTGTTCCAAAAAATCTAGTTTGGAGCAGGTATGTGCACGTGGTAAACTAATCATACACATGGTAAACGACACGCGGTAAACCAATCATACACAAACCCAGAGGTAGAATGTTTTGCAAAGTTCTATTATCTGCATTTAGCCATCAGTTTTTAAATTCATGTTCATGTACAAAGTTGTCTTAATGTGGAATGAATCGTTATATTTTCTCAGTAAGCATTTCAACATTTTGATATGCAGTAAGTTAAATTACTTTGATCATCAGCAATTAAATTAGAAACCTCCTACTTGGGTACAATTCGGATAATATGTATTCATTGTTCCAGTTTGTGCTTCTGGGAATTTAGTGGAAACAGAGACTTGCTTTTTAACATTGTGAATTGCACTAGGCAGACAAACAAAACACTTAAAACCTCATGACAAGTAAATAACTAAGACAGAATGGAATCCGATCAGAAGAAACTCTTAGGGTACAAAGTCAATGTGTATGAAGGAGGCAGTAGAGTTAACATTAAACGTTGAAATTCTCTTCCAAACAACGTCATTCTTCCTCTTTATTATTGGATAAGAATTCTTTTTAAAAATTAAGCACCATATAAAACAGCTGGCTCACATTGAGGATCTGTATTGTATCAAAGTATGCATATTTGCTTACCAAATAGAATTAAGCAAGGATTGTTATCCTTATTCTAACATGAGAACTAAAAGAACTCAAGCAGTAACTGATCCAAACCTCCATCTTGTGATCCTTTGGTATCTTGTACTCTTTAAGAGGAATGGCAGCTGTAATTCCTAAGACCAAGTAAAGGATGTCTTGGTTTATGGGGGCTGAGTATATCAATTCACTCTTCCCTTAAAAAGCTATGTAACAAATCATCTCGAAACTTGTTGTCTTAAAACAATAACCATTGATTTATGGATCACCTTGGTGTCAGAGCATCAGAGTAGGACTCGGCTGAATGGATTCTGCTAGTCTCAGCTGAGCTCACTCATGTTTCTGTGGCAAACTGCAAGGGGTGAGGAGGGCATGGAGGAGCAGCTGATCCAGATTGAGTTCAGGTGAGGATTATTGTACTCCACATTTCTTTTATCTTCCATCTGGGCCAGCAATTTGGCCCAAGCAAGTCCTCATAGAGATAGCAGAGAGCAAGAGAGAGCAAGCTTAGTCACTCAAGTACTTTTCTGAGACTGTTTTTATTACATGTGCTAACATTCTGTTGGTCAAAACAAGTCACATGGCTGATCCCAGTGGCTGAGACTTACACCTTACCCACAGTGGGAGGAACTAGAACTTATCTGGCAAATAACATGGGTGCAAGAGAGGGCAGAGAAGCTGAACCATTGATACAATTGATAACAGTGCGTATACTTGAACTGATTAAATATGCACATGATGTGGGGTTAAATGCTAAACAAGAAAACTATTGACTCTTTCAGATTACTAGGATACACTAAAGCAACAGTTCAGAAACTTTTTAGAAAGGGAAACCTTTTACACTCTTAAAAACTGCTGAGGATCTTAGGAGATTTGACATTGGCTCTATATCTATATTTACTGTATTTGCAGTTAGAACAGAAATTTAAAATGTATTTATTTGTTTTAGAATAACAACAAATGCATTACATATTAACATAAGCAAAATATTATTATACAAACTATGTTTTATTTAAAAACCAGTAGCACTGTTTATATTTGGCAAATCTTATTAACACCTGAGTTAATAGAAGACAACTGGTTTTTTATACCTGTGCTCAATCTCTCTTTTTCTCTTTTTGAATCTTACAAAGAAAATAGGTACTCATGCAGATATGTAATCAGAAAAGGCAGGAGTGGTTGAATAGTCTTTCAGTTAATTTTGTGTATTCTTTGATATTACATCAGAATTTGACAAGTGAGAACTTTTTAGGAGTTCTGGTATGGAATTTGAAACTGAATCACTGAATTTTCTGTATTTATTATATAAAAATCCATTGACTGAACTTGCATTTCGAACAGATCCTTTATCAATGCACAATATGTAATACCAAGCATTGGCCATTCAGAAAATATTGGTTCATTGAATTATGTGTATTTTCCAAATATTGACATATTTAATTATATAATATTTTAAAAATATGTATTACTACTATATTCATCAGAATTATCTCAATAATGGGAGCTAGTCATACTCATGGAAGTGGTACAAGTTTTTCAATATTCTAATTTCCCCTGGAAACTCTAATTTTATCATTGGCAGCAAATATTATAAGTTGTTTTATTGAAGCGACACTCCATTTTCAAAAGAATATCTGTTAAATACATCACACATGTGAATTATCACCATTTGTCAGCTGCTCTTTTGTGCAGAAATGGTTGTCCATGATATAAAAGTGGCAGGTTCAGCTTGCCACTCAAATAATTGCATAAATAACATTGCTTTAACATAGCCATCCTACTTCAGAATGTGGTCAAGGGTTTTATGTGTACTTCCACATTCAACATTAAAAATATAAGAATTAAGATGCTGAGATTTAATGAAAATTGACCATTTTTACAGTTTTCACAAGGAGATTTTCACGTGAAACTTTCCCATGCCCCCAGGTGAAAGGCTGGGACCAATGTAATGACTACTACTAGTACAGTTTGGTGCCACTGCCTTGGCTCCTGCTGATGTAGGTGGCAGCTGTTTTACCCATCACTGATTTTGCATTATCAGTGCAAGTGTCAATCCAGTGAAAAAGGCAAAGAATGTCTTAGCATTATGACAATTGCTTTGATCTGGTGGGCCTTCTGAAAGAGTCCTGGGAATTGTGGATCATACTTTGTGAACCATTGCATCAAAGAACAAACCATAATTTATGGTACAGAAGTTTGTCAAATATTTTCTTAAAGATATTTGTACTTATTATTTCTAATCATTAAGCAAATTTAAAACTTATTATTATGTTCTTCCCTAGGGTTGTTACGTTGGCTTTGATCTAGCACATGCCGTTGGAAATGTTGAACTCTATTTACATGACTGGGGAGTTGATTTTGCCTGCTGGTGTTCCTACAAGGTACAAACAAGTTAATACATTTACATCCCTTTATTTCACATTGACCTTATTCTGAAGGAGAAACTGGATCTTTGGGCCAATTTTAAAGATTTCAGTTGCTTTGCCTATTTCTTTTATTATTATATTTTCTGATTTTAGTTAATAGAGTTATATGATGGAATAGTGTGGTAAGTAATTTAAATTCTAGTATTTCCATCAATATAGAGAAATTAATTCTTCCAATTCCTAGGCTGCTATGAAAAAGTCAGGAGGTTCTGGAGAAAAAGCCCTACACTTAATTCAAATTGATAATCTCCTTAGTTTTTTTAATTGATAAGTTGTGAAATTTCTGCATATACAAAGATAATTTTTAGAGAATCAACTTAGAATTCATATTTGAAAACAGTTTGACAGGGAGCATGAAAATAAAACCAATTACAATTTACTTGTTTTAAAAATATACTTTTATTATTATTACAATATTTTAGGACAAAATAATTTTAATGTATGAATTTTGAAGCCAGACCTCAGTAAAACTGCTTTCTAACAGATGGAGCAAAATTGCCCCATGTAAGTAACAGTCATGTATTCTCAACCTAGTTTTTATTTATTTTTCTTTGAAGAAGGTGACCCAAGCTTCTGTTTTATCAAATAATCACACATTTTGAACTGGTCAAAAGTTGTGGTTTCAATTAAAAAATTCAAATGACTATATTGTTTAGTTTTGTCACATATTCAAGTAAACCCACATAATTTAATTTATTTTCAATCTAGTATCTAAATGCAGGAGCAGGAGGAATTGCCGGTGCCTTTGTTCATGAAAAGCATGCCCATACGATTAAACCTGCGTGAGTACCATCTTCAGATAATTCTTTGGTGATGCACAAATTAATTTGCATTAACATATGTTAAATTTACATGAGTTCTCTAAGATGCATCCAATAGGAATTAGGATTGGATTGTAATGATTTTCCTACTCTGCTAACAACAATATACTCCATTTGAAATAAATGCTTTCCAAAGAATTCAATTGGTTGAACAAGAAATTTAATCAAAAAGGGAAGCTTCAGTGCTAAAAACGAGTCACTGCAATCATGTAGAGCAGATGGTTTAATGCAAAGAGACCACTTGAATATTTTTTTTCAAAAATTAGACTTCAGAAAATTTCAGATTCCTCACATTGATGAATAAATCAAAGGCAACCAGAGCTGTGCCTAATAGAGCCTTAAATGTGGCATGTTATTATTAAAATTACATCTACCTTTAAAGCTATAAATGTTACATGATAGCTTGTAGGGTATATCTTCTGTCCTAAAAGACTTTATAATCCATGAAACCCGAGGAAGCGCTGAACACTGAAAAACAGACTGACTACATAAAAAGTAATACTTTTCCATTTTATAGAACTCTTCATATTTTAGAGCAAGTATAAATGCAAATGTAATACACCAACAAACTTACACATTTTTATTTGACCGAGGAACTCATAAGTGTTCCTTTTACTTTTTTTCTGGTATGGAGATAAAGAAATAATATGCTGGGAAGAAAAAAAAATCCCTTTTCATAGTTGTTGTATTGGAGTATGTGTGATGAGGAGACTGTCTAGACTCCTAATAGATAATGTGATAATGTTTGATTAGTTTTCTGAATTTTCTCAGCCACTGGCTGAGTGGTATAATCTTTACAAGAATTGAGGCTGAATTGGTAATAGAGTTTGGAGCACCTCACATTTCTGAAGTTCTATGCATATAAATCCTAGAAATTTAAGATGATTTTCTGTAGTTTCTTTCATTGTGTCTAAATTTTTTTCAAGGTTTTAAGGTTTTAAACTTAAGACAACATTTACTTTAGACAGATATTAAGTCAAGCAGACATCTTACTTGAATATCATTATCACTACATTATATTTCCCTCCATGTCCCAACATCTCTGAGAAGATTGAAAAGCAAATATTATAAGAATACTATGTTTTCCACATAGACAGTATATAAGATATTGCTTGCTTTTGTATCATGACTCATAACCCTGGCCATTTCTCACTCACCATTTATTTAAATTGAAATAGAAGATCTGATGTATTATATCAACCCAAAGAGTAAGCCAGTGCTGAGGTGGAAGGGGTGGTGGGGGGGAAGAAGTAATATACACAAATTCTAGAGAATGTCAGTGTTCAGAGTTAAGCTTTGACCTCCTAGCATGCACAGGTCTTGCACCTGAGGTTTCTCTCACTATGCACAAGGAGCAAGGGCAAAGGGGTTGTGTTGTCCTCACATATGCCTCATTTTGTGGAATTTCAAATTCTTCTAGACAGTGTTTAAATCTATGTTAAGTCTATGCTCCTGGGAGAAAGACCATCTAGGCAGACCAGGTTCACAGTTCAACTTGGTTTCTTGATGGTCTGTCACCTGGAGAATCTTCTATGATTGTTCAGTGTTCTGGTCTCTGAGCTGAGGTAGTATCGGCTCCTACCTATAAGCAGTTATTGTGAGAATAAAATGAGATGATGTATGTAAAATACTAAGTGTAGCCATTTAA
This sequence comes from Colobus angolensis palliatus, assembly GCF_000951035.1. Classification (NCBI taxonomy): domain Eukaryota; kingdom Metazoa; phylum Chordata; class Mammalia; order Primates; family Cercopithecidae; genus Colobus; species Colobus angolensis. The sequence continues at coordinate 5,672,561 of NW_012114566.1, forward strand.
GCTTTTAATATGGTTTGGATTTGTGTCCCCACCCAAATCTCAAGTAGAATTGTAATCACCAATGCTGGAGCAGGGGCCTGGTGGGAGGTGATGGGACAATGAAGCCTTCCCCCTTGCTGTTCTCATGATGGTGAGTTCTTATGAGATATGGTTGTTTAAAAGTGTGTAGCACCTTCTCCTTGTCTCTCTGCCTCCTGCTCTGGCCATGAAAGATGTGCCTGCTTCCGCCGTCCACCCTCCGCCCTCCGCCCTCCGCCATGATTGTAAGTTTCCTGAGGCCTTCCCAGTCATGCTTCCTGTACAGCCTGCAGAACGGTCAACAAATTAAACCTCTTTTCTTTATAAATCACCTAGTCTCGGGCAGTTGTTTGTAGCAGTGAGAGAATGGACTAATACAGCATTATATGTGATCAATAGGTGTGGGGATATATGAAAAAAAAAATCCAAAATTTAAAATATACAGGAAAAAGATGGGTGGCATTCTGTAACACCCTAGCCCAAGTATTGTTTGGTAATTATTTAGTACTGACCCCTAAGTACTTTGTTGACTCACTGTGAATTTGCATGGTAACTTGGAGACTTTTGCCCAGTGGAGATCATTTCTCTTAAGCAGAAAATATAACCTCAAAGTTTATGGTTTGTGACTTTGTAGGACATTAGTTTGTAACTATCAACAAGTTTATTTTAGCAGACCTTTGATGAGCGAACTGTACAATATAATCTCCATTCCTTGGAAATGTAATCTCTCTCATATGCTATAAGAAAGAATTCTGGGCTTCCTACCATCTTACTGATTCCTCCACTATTTTGTGGGTTGAAGGAGATCTTTCGTGGCTGTTTATCTTGTATGTATAGGAGAACCTTGCTTTTAACTTTTCTGGAAAACTATATGTTATTAGCTGTTGTTGCATTTTTAACAATTTAGCTATGGAAATTTATGGGACTTAAATTAGGCTTGACTCACAAAGGCCACATTAAGGAAAACTTTGGTTGTTTTTCTGTTTATTGTTTTCTCACACTCCTAAAGCTTCTTTTTAAGTGATGTCAGTGACTAATTTCAGTGCTGTCAGCTTCTAGCCTTGGCTCTCTATTCCATACCAAGTATCTTATATTGTACTTAATTTGTATTAGGAGACCGGAGCTCTTTAATTAGAAATGGAATGCAGCAGATTTGGACAAGTCAAGGACAAGGTATTTTCCAATCATCACTTCATTGTCCCTGATAAGAAAAGAAATGTTTTGCTGAAACTTAACTTTGTGTCCCTTAGTGTGTTTTACTGTTTTATTCATCTGAAAATCAAATACCACCTGTGAGAAGAGTGATAAACAAAGAAAAGATCCAAAAGCCTACAGTATCACGCTGCTCAAATAAGGGTAATTGTGCAGATGTTACAACAATGTTCCATACATAAAATATTGTGAAGACGGGGAGAGGCAGTTTTCTTGTGAATAATATTTATAGTTCCAAGGTCAAATCCAATTTAAACTTTGAGTAAACTTTAGAGTCAGTATGACTACTGACTCTATTTGCCCATTAATAATTATATTTCAGTTGTTAGTGCTCCAAGATTAGCCAATTTAACTATGTTTAATAAGCCTTCTGTCATCTTACTTTTCTGTTCTCTTAGAGCTTTAGAGAGACCAACAGTTTTTCACTGTTAAAGTATTCAGTATGTAGCCGAGAACCATATGGAGAACATCAAATACAGTGGAACGAATGTAACTGCTCTTGATGTCACGCTTTGTGAAGTAGTCTTTGTTGCTTAAAAAGGGTGACATCTAGTGGCTAAACATGTTATTTCAAATAAATAATATCCAAATAACATTTCTTCTGGTCCACTCGCTCACTCTTTAACAAGTATTTTAAAGTATATATGTTTGAATTATGTGTTATTCTTCTTGATAATTTGACTATATATTGATAGTGCAATAATTGTGCAGTTTAAGCCTTCAGTAAAGAGATAGAATATGATGAAAATTGGAAGGAAGGCTGAGGGGCCATTCTTGGTGCTTGGTTAAACAGAAAGCTTAACGGTTCATAAAGGCTGAGCTAAGAAAGGAATTATAAGCATGGGTGACCTGCCTCGTATAGAGAGTGTATCGCCGGATATATAACATTGCATTCTAGAAGTCTAATATTTGGTATACAATTTTGAAATAGTCCTTTATGTGATGTTTCCATTAGCAAACAGCAAATTGCATCTGTACCAAAAGATTTCACTTCCCTCTTTGTTTAAATATGCATTTTGGACATTGTTCAAAACCTATGACCTAAGGCTATCCCAAGAGCCCTTTGCTCACAAAGAGAATGAGTAAATTAGAGGCCAGAGTCAACCCACTGCATTAAGCATCATAATTCAAGCTGTTATTCTCACCTAGAATTTAACCTTTTCCTAGTTCATTATTACCTTTGCTCATTGCAATGTCATATTCTGAACTTTGTCTGTACAATAAATTAGGACTGAGTCATGAATAAATGGCTTCTTGGATGTTTTTGCCCCACTTCAAGGCAGACTTTAATTCAGTCTAACAGTTAATTATTGCTCTGAAATATGAAGGGAACTACTCTTAATTGTACAAATTTGACAATCTGAAATATTTCGCTAAAAAACATGCTTAAATAACATTGTAAATTTTGAATTTTTTAAAAAGTTACAAATGTTAACCCTCATGGGACACTTTAGAGGACTATTTAATCTTTTAACTTTAGGGGATTCAAAGATTTGTGAATTCTTTAAAGGGATTATTTTGTAAGAGCCCATACGTTGAGATTTAAGTTACCACCTCCCTCTTTTTTTGTTAATAGAGAGTCTACTATGAAAACGGGAGTGGATAATATGAGGTACAAAGATTCCGTCTATCATTTACTTTTTTATGTTAGCCAGTGAAATCATACATTCTGAAAAACTGCTGTTCCTCACTTTTCACGCTGGCGTAGCAAACCTCCACAAGCGCCCATTGTATTAGATTCTCCTAAAATACTTTTCTTCTGAACTTTTTTGAATGGGCAAGAATGGGGCCGACTGACAATTTTGATAAAAATGCTTGAATGTTAAATTATGCCAACACATTTCCGTAATCAGCTAGAGGTATTTGATTGAAAGTTTTAAACAGTGATGACATTTTAAAGGCTTTATTAAGGGCTTGAATCATCTTCTTTATTGTAACGAGTAATTTGCTGGTAAAAAACAACCAGCTGAAAAGGCTGGCTGACTTCAGTGCGTGGTTAAGGAATACAAGTTGTTATTATTTGGCAACAACATTAGAAAAAGAAGATGCATCAAACAATTCCCAGGAAAGTTCCAGAAAGAATAAAAATAAACATCCAGAAATGTCAGCAAAAAGACTTAAAGAATTATAACTTTATACCATGCTTGTCCCAACTGTGCAATCAGCATTGTATGAAGAGATCATCTTTTGCACATTTGTTCTGGGGAATACTGACTTATATATTTCAATTCCATATGCTTTTCCAGGCAATGGATGAGAATGCCGTAGCCCGAAACTTATCTATATTTTAAATCCTGTTTTAGTTTCCTAATGATCCCTTCTGAATTACTACTTATCAAGTCCCTATCTAGTACCAGAATAAGGCCTTCTTGTGCAAAGTTTAAGACAACAGGACGTATAGGTCACAGTAGCAAGATGCGTAACTTCACAACACTTCTGATGCTTTCAAATGAGATAGACTAGTACCAATAGATTTCTCAGTGAGTTTTTTTAGAATCTGCGGTTGAAATATGACCTCGGCCTTCTGAGGCACCTGTTCTGCTTATTTAGCATGTATTTAGCCAGTGTTAAATGGATGACTTTTCAGCTACAACTTCTTGGCCTCTCAGCCATATGTAATTTGCTATCTCCTTTGTCTTTAGTATTTGCCTCCCACATCTCTAAGCTTATGTGGTACCATTTTCTTTTGCTTCTGCTCCCATGGATGTGAGAACTCTTCTGTATTTTAAAAGGTTTAAAATCTCTCAAAACCTCAGTCCTTAATCCTCTTGCCCAAAAGTATCTCGTCCACAATTATTTCAACAATGCACAACTGGTGTTGAAGAAACAAACTTTCATTTCCTGCTTTACCACTTGCATACTTTTTAGCCCTTATTTTCATCTGATTGCAAATTGCAAGAGTTTGTCATTATTCAAAAATGATCTCAGTCCCCAGAGATATAAGGAAAATATTCACTAATAAACTTCCCACTTGTAAAATTAGTCCTTACCTGAACATCATTCTCCAAGTAGTAGTAGCATCTATTTCTATGAATTACTCTACAAAGTCTTAGTCTCTTGCTGATTATATAATGTCATAAATGTCAGACAATACAGTGAAAACATAATGAAAATGATTGTACAGTAAGATTTTTCAAGGGAGATTCAGGATGTCATGATGCAGGTGAATTGGGAAAACTCCTAAATCACAAAATCTCTGCCAATGAGACTATGTCAAAGCAGTTAACAGGTGAAGTGGAGGACATTTGATAATGTACTTCAAAAGGAAATAACTGGAATATCAAGCATTCAAGAGAAATGATGAATGCCTCACAAATCTTTGTAAAAGTTATCTTTAAGGACATGCGGAGTAAGTTAAGTATACTATAAAAGGGATGATATTTTGCCACCATATCATTTTGTCAAGAAATATACTAAAAAATCAACGTGACTTATCCTTATTCTTATTAGAATATTACAATTTTAATCTATATTTTTTCAAATCACATATTAAATTTTAAGCTCTACATTTTAAGATAGCACCTCTGTCAAACCTTCTGCCATTGACTTTAAAATTGATTTATTTAAGTGTTTTTTTCATATTTTCATTTGTCATCAGATAATAAGGACTTTGGATATGTCTGTATGTGTGTGTATACACACACACACACATCTTTCTATCTCGGAAACTAAATATGATAAAACTTGCATTTTATCTCACATAGGTATCTTTCTAAGATAATCTTCACTTTCTCATGTAAAGAGAATGATCCTGAGTTTATTAAGGAGACATGAACAAATATAACCAACCAATATTTTTGTGCAAAAAGCTTTCATAAGTGAAAATAAATATAGGCTATTGCCTGTGATTTTAAAATGTTATAATTTGTTTGGAGAGGTATCTTTTAACTAGTTAAATAAGTGATTTAAGTCACAGGAAACCCAAGCTTAGAATATGTACCATAAGGCAGCCTCTGATTAATTACTGGGTGAATTCTCAGACTGCTTTTGCCATAGGGGCAGCAGAGGTATAGCAGACTGACTCAGAGCTGCTTGGGAAGAACTTGAGCAACGAGGTGGGGAAACTTACAGATAGGAATCTTCTGTAAAATGGAATGCAATACTAACTAAGTGAATAAATTTACTCTGTTACATTGAAAACTAAAATTGTTGCCTGTGAGAGAGATTCACCTCATAAGTTCCATAAATTTAAGGGGATATAAAAAAGAAGAAAGAATTACTTAAATGGCATTTCTTAAAGGAATATGCCAAGTGATCTTTTCCTTTTTATTCTCCTCACTAGAATTTTTATGGAATTGGAGTTATTGACTTAACATTTTTAAGCCTGCCTCATTATCATAAAATTATTCTTTATCTTTCGACAATATTTTAGCCATTATAAACAGTGGTAAAATTGTGATTGCTTTAAGCTCTCCCTTCGCTCTGGGAACACATTCATGAAGTGGGTTACACCTGTCATCAGTCTTAGTCCTCAAATGGTAACTGTAAGGGACCCAGAAGTAGACACACCACTTGAAGAAAACTCATCTGTGGAATCATGACATACAACCTAAACCTATTTTCATTTAGAAACCATTTTAGATCAATAATTTTTAAAGGATTTAAAAAAAAAATCTTCCTGGCTTGACAATTTTTACTGTGTGAAATTCTCCAGATAATTTTCTTGTGTAGCGAATTTAAGTTGTGATCATAAAAATAACTTACATGCATTGAGGCACAAGCACAGTTAAAAATAAATTCAGTAAATAATCCGTATTTTTTAACTCCAGAGATAAAGTAATCCTAGATCTTAAAGAAAGCCAAAATAGTAATTATCAGTAGAAAATTAAAGCTACATTAAAGCTATTCTTGCTTGCAAATCACTACTCTCAGATAATGATGAAATAATCATTAATTTGAGAACACTGAAGTCCTTTGAAACCCAAACATTTATTTTCTGCTCTAGAACTGCAGTCCAGTGTCTCTGAAGATATATAGGGTCAATGAACCTTTCAGGCATAAAAAGTAAAACTTGTCAAAGAGCTTCAGCTCTTGTTTTAATTACTTCAAGTTTTATCCCTAAAGTAACCTTTGAAATCTGCAGGGGCTTTATTTTTTTTCTTACTATTAACTGTGAAGAGCTATTGCTACATTTTCATGTGTTCTTGTTTAGAACATACATGTATCCATCTGGCTTTTTATGATTTCCAAGCAGGCAGGGTGGAAGTTTGTTGTAATAATCCATGCTGTGTGAAGCTGCATTGCGAGCTGCCTCGGCAACACAGACTAAGTACCAGGTCCTGGTACTTCCAACAGTGGGGCAGGCTAACTTCACTGTCTACACAAGAATACTTGGAATATATTACTCACAACAAACTTCTGAACCACGTGATCCATATTCTCTATGTTCACCTGTTTTGCTCTTCAAGAGGAGAGAATTTGATTGGGTGGGAATTCTTTTGTCCAGAGCTAGCATCTATTGTCCTCATGAACAGCTCATCTATAGATAGCTTGCTTTGGCGCCCATATCAATCCCTGCTCCAGTCAGCTTTGGTCAGGATTTAAGAAGATTTGGCACAAGCCATGGCCATTTAGGCAGAAAATAACCATGTGACACTATGTTTGTTAAGGGCCCAATGATCCCTATGAAAATTCATTTTAGCATGTCTGATATGGTTGCTTAATAAGTTTATTATAGATTGAAACCTTAATTCTAAATTCTTTGAGTCCTGGGACATTGTCCTGTTAATCTTTCTTTACTTTCATAATCTACAGTGCCCAAGAAAGTATTTTTTAAATTTTTGTTGCTGAATATATGATTCTTTCTTTACTCTCAGCATAATAGACAAACCATCTTCTAGCATATGGAAGCATTTCTACTTTGCAAATTATTCTGAAGTGGGTATGATTTGCAAAATACTGTCAAATTAAATATGCATTTCCATATGCTTCTATGAAGACCAAATATATCCATGAAAACTAGCTACAGACAACTTTAAAATCCTTCATGAATTTTTAATCAGCATTGATGAACAAAATTCAAGTAGTTCTTTCTAAAGTCCTAAATCTAGAAAACTTTCTGTTCTTGGGCTTGGAGCATCGGTATTAACTCAAAGGATTATTTTGCCAATATTTCAAAATCATAAGATATTTCAGAAAAGTATATTCAGAAATGTTCGAAGGCCTTTTTGTTAATAATAGTCTCATGCCAAAAAGTATTGACTTAGCTCTTGTAAGAACAACCTACTCTGAAACTTCAGAAAACAATTTTTATTAACTAAAATTTATCATTTCTGGAAGTGCTTTTTTATGACTATGCTTATCATACTGTTAGCTTATTGGACATATTAGAACAAGCCTCTTACAGAGTAAGATTTGAAGAGGTAGTTGATATATAACAGAACCAAGTGAAGCACTAATATTTACAGATGGGTGGGCAAATGAGAAGAAAAAGAATGGAGCTGAATTTTATGATACATCCTAAAACTACTGTCTAGAATACCATTAAATCAGCTAACTTCAAACAAAGCAGAACAATTGGGATTAGATGAATATTTTAGAAAACTAGGAATTGATAGAGATCTTTTTACACTAAGAGTATGTTAGCAATATTATACCTGCTTAATGTCATGCCATGCCAAGCCTTCTAATGGGCAAGCTTGGGGACCAGTTGCTGGCATCAAGGGGTGAATGTACAGTTTATGAGCTGAAGCAATCTACTTTCTCAGTTTTCAACACTTTTTCTTTGTCATTGGTACCTTTGAATCTGCTTTTGTCACTTAGCCATACTTTTGTTTTTCCCACCACTGTGCTGACTACCAACTGCCTATATTTAGACTCTGTTTGCTCCTTCTCTCATTGTTTTTTGTTTTGAGTTGTTTTGCCCACTTGTTTCGATGCGTATCTACTGTTTTGTCTGATCGCTATTTTATAGACACTAGTTCTGTGTTCTCTATATGTGCCTGAACTACTCTTATTCCTGAACTTGAATATCTGCTCGCGTTGTACCAAATGTGTCTCTGTTTCCTAAGCCTTTCTTCTCACTACACATGGTAGTCTAGCAACATTAATGCCCTCCTGTGGGAATATGGCTGAAGATCTTGACTAGGGTACTTACGAACCCATGCAATCATGGCCAAACCCTATCAAACTGACCTTACTTCCTTGAGGACAGAATAGTAGTATGGTCAAGCTCATGCTTTTTGTAGTAGGCCATCCAAATTAGATGGGATTGGCTAAAAAAGATTGTTAGTGGAGGCCAGAAGAAACATTTTGACTGATGATAGATGAATAGAGCTTGGAACAATCAAAAGGAAAAGCAGAAAGTCTATACCTATTCATAAGAAAAAGTATGTATATTGAACATTATGAAAGAATTATGACATTTTCAAAGTTTGAAAATTTTATTTTGTAGAGACGGAGTCTCATTGTGTTACCCACGCTGGTCTATTTCTTGAGCATTTACTATAGACAGGGCTGTATTCAAAGCATTGGGTATATGGGCATGAATGAGCCCCCATTGTCCTGAGCTTACCATTCAGTGTGGGCAGTGAAAGAAGAGAGATGTTGGGAGAACCTTACAAAGATGAAATGTAAGCTAACTGGAGAAATCCCCTTTCAGTCAGACTGAAAGGGAACAGGCAGTAACTCTGGGTAGCCTTGTTGGGCAGGGTGATTTTCCACACATGCCAGTCAGGGGCCAGAACATTAAGATCCTTATGTTCCAAGTAAGAAATTTTGGTATTATTTTAAAGACAAACGGGAGCCACTGATTGTTCATGTGGAACAAGATTACAAATTCAGGTCTCTTCACCTCTCTAAGTCTTGGTTTGCCTGTGGAAAAAATAAATAAACCCCAGTGATCTCTGGAAGATTCTCTTCCAGTTTTTGAATGCTGTCGTTCTCAAGTGATAAAAACGAAGCATCAGAATTGAGTGAACTGCCGGCAGTGATAGCTCAGAAACTAAAACCAGCTTGATGGAAATCTGTGCATCACTGGCTATATCAATAACTTCAGTGACCCTCCTTTCCCATCCTTTCTGTAATAAATGCATGCAATAAAGTACAGTCAGTTCAGACAACTTGATAACAAATTTGCTGTAACATTCTTATCTTTTTCCTTTTCTCAAGTATGAAAGAGTACTATGTATATATTTCTTAAACTTCAGTTGCTAAAGTTTTCACTATGAAAATTAAGCCTATATCAAAGTTATTTAAATGGATAAATCTCCAATTGTTCTCTAAACAAAACAAGCTTTGTGGAACTTTTGATTCTATGAACCCTGATTATTAAATGAAGAAAACAAGTAATATACTTTAGATTAGGTTATAGAGGATGCTAGGATGACAGACATTCTAATTTATCCCAAGTTGCTATTACAGACTTTGTTTATTTTTAGAATAAACAATCATGCTGTACCCAGCATGTTCCATGTTTTTACAATGCTATGACAATTTGTCTGATCAGCACATTTTTTTTTTAAAGCCAAGAAAACAGTAGGACAATTATATTTCGTTTTAAGTTATAGCCTTTAGGAAGAGAGAGAAGAGGAAAAAGAATGTTCGCTTTCCTGAACACAAACTTAAATTATTAAATGTATGGTAATAAGTTGCCAAATTAAATAAACTTATGACAACAGCCTTCTATGAAAATGTATGTTCTTAAGAAAGACTGTAAACTAATTTCATTATATTTTTGCTTTTGGGCCAAAGGGGAAATTGTTCTTTAACATAAGCTGAGAAACAGATTTTTGTTGTTGTTAAGTTTTGGTGAGGTTGAGGTGAGAGGTAAGGGGGTTAAAGGATAAGTTAATGAACAACATATTTATGAATTCATATTGAGCATTTTGCTATTAAAGACTTGCTGAAGAGATCAAGGAGAGTTTGGATATTTCATTTCATAATTCCTCACATCCGAAATTATATTCACTAGATCCCCAGTGGCTTTCTCTTACTGAATCTGAGTATCATGCTTCAAAGATGCCTTTATGATAAGTGATGCTTTCCATTTGATAACATTTATTTGAAACTCTTTTTTGGGAATTTATGATGTTCCAAGAACACACAGCATATTAAGATCTCTGCTTTTATTATTTAATGGATCTCTTCCAATACCTTCTCTCAAATTCTGTTAATATCTCTATTCTTAGTAAATTAACTCCCTTTTTGATTTTTTTAGTTTTTGATGAGAAAACATTTGAATTTCTAGTCCAAGTACAAGGAGATTGTATTTTAATTGTTATTGTTCACATTTAGTTTTAAGGAATGATTTATGAGCCCGTTGTGATAAGAGCTACTTATAAACTAATTCAGTGGTTTTTGATTTTACTTCATTAGCTTTTGAATATTTGCTTTTTAAGAATCCAAGATTTCATTAAGATTGCATTTCTTTTGTGTCTGGATTTTACCTTTCCTATGTTCCAAGTGATGGATCTTAAAATGAATTTAACTACCTCCTAGGTTCTGTGCAATGTATTTCGTGTTTGAATGTTTTTTTAGAAATAGTCATTTATTTGCTTTTTAAAAGGTTTTAAACAGCCCTTATTTCTGTTTGTAAAGACTTGAACTTGTAACAGATGAGTGATATGCTTATTTAAGTTCACTAAATCAAGTGTCTAGAACCATGCATTTTGAAGAAAGGCAACTGCTTATAGAGATTCTAAAAGAATAGAGAAGGTCAAAAGAACATTTGTTTGAAGGAGTGGACATTGTACATACTAAAAAGAATAACTGCTGTGACCAGGCGCAGTGGCTCACGCCTGTAATCCCGGCACTTTGGGAGGCTGAAGAGGGCAGATCACGAGGTCAGGAGATTGAGACCATCTTGGCCAACACGGTGAAACCCCAACTCTACTAAAAATACAAAAAAGTTAGCTGGGTGTAGTGGTGCATGCGTGTAATCCCAGCTACTCAGGAGGCTGAGGCACGAGAATCACTTGAACCCAGGAGGCTGAGGTTGCAGTGAGCAGAGATCACGTCACTGCATTCCAGCCTGGCAACGGAGTGAGACTGTCTCAAAAAAAAAAAAAAAAGAAAAAAAAAGAATAGCAGCTCTGCCATCTTAGCCTGTTCTAGTCTATCCTAGCCTAGCATTCTGCCAGCCCAAAACCCAGAAGTAATCTGGAGAACATTGCTTTTATAAAATCACTGGTTCATTTTTAAAAACCTGCTCCCGATGGTTTTGCATTTTCTGTGAATATCCTGGGTCATTATGATCTATATCTACATTTGGACTTTAACAATTAACAACTGTGGGATCTTAGACTATTTGTCAAGGATTTTAGAGGCCTCATTTCCTCCTTTGTATTATAATGTTGATAATGATAGTATAATTCATAGGATTATTTTGAAAATTAAGTGATTGCTTTGAATGGTGTCTGGCTGATAATAAAATCTCAATTAACATTTGTTTTTGTTGGTCTCAATATTATTAAAACAACTAAAAGAACCTAAGTGGAGGGAAAAACACACATGCTTTGAGTTAAACTTGTTTGATTATTTTTATAAGACCTTTGCTGAGTGTTTGAGGAGTCATCAATCACCCAGTTTCAAGTTGTGAGCCATCAATTGGAAGATAATACAGGAGACAGGCTCTCTAACATGCTGTTTTACTAAATATAATTATTTTTTTCTTTTCTTATTTTATTTAAATTAGTAATGCTTTTCAAAACTTTAATCTAGCTAACCATGTATCAGTATGGGCTCTTACATTAAAAATACAGCATCATTGATGATGTTCCTCATGAAAATATTCAGAATAGCCTGAAAAATGTCATATATCATAGAAGAGAGTCAACATGTCTTTATTTCACAAGGGGTATGGGTAAAAATAAATTTTAACAAGATAAAAATCTCATCTTCTTGTTATAGTAATCCATTTAAATGATTAAATTTCTTGTTATCAAATGGACATGTAGAGCATTCATCTTACAAAGTTGCAATTTTTTTCCAGAGGAGATAACATTTAGAATTTCATTAAGATTGAAGATCAAAACCACCAATTATTAAAATAACAAGGTTATTATTAATACTGTATATCCAAATAAAGACATAAAGGAAGAAAAATATCATATGAAAAATTAGTGACAGTCTGAAATAATTAGCTACCAATGGCTCCAGGACTTTATAGCACATATGATATGAAATATTCCCTCCCCTCCTTCTCTGTTGCTACATAGCAGAAAACTATGTGAGTCTGTATTTATGACTGGTTGAATTGTTTTGATGAATATTTTATTTAAGTAATTGCTATGACCACTGAATTCAATGATATCACTGTTACATCAAGATATTATCTTTATGCTACGTTTTGCAGAAAATTATATTATTTTCCACATCCAGAGTACTCTGACTCCATTTCCTACTCATTGTTAGATAATTATAATATAAATAACCTCTATAAAGAGCTACTATTTTATTTATCCTATTTCTCTTACTCTTATTGAGGTCAAAATAGAATACAGAGACAAATCTCTAAATTTAACATTTTATTTGTGAATCACAGAATTGCAGTTTGGGGCATGCATACAGATCAGGCAGTCATCAGTATGTCTAAAGAACAAAGAAAATGTCAGGGTATTTATTTTAAAGAAATGCTACATATCCTTTTGAAAGAAATCTCTTTGGCACTAGAAAAGATTTTGGGAGCTGGAAAACTCTGATTAGGGAGTGACAGTGGTAGGTAAAACTTAGTCTTAGAGTTATAGAAGTTATTTCAGCAGATACTAAGTGAAACTGGTCTTAGGGTTACAGCAGGTAGTTTCAGCAGCTGGGTTTGTGGAGAAGTCAACTCATGGAGCACTGCTAAGTGCCCTGGGTGCTTTTTTCCTCTGGCCTTTAGACTTTGATTTAGGTGAGTATGGCAAGAATGACCCAATTTGTATAATCAGCATTCACCCTCTTCTCTCCTTGTAATTACTTCAATATTCATGTCGATGAAACTGAAACATCTTGAGTCTCTGGTTTCATATCCTTCAGTGTTTCAATCCACTTAATGCCTCACTCATGATGGGATATGTCAGCACTTTGTCTTCCTTAAGTACTGACAATTAAAATATCAGACACGTAGCTTTGACTCTATTTTCCTTCTCTTCATTCTTTCTATCTCATTTTGTCCCCTGGATTCTTACTTCTTGGTGTGGAGTCGCAGATCCTATCTAGGCAAGAGGGAGTGAGTTAGACAAAGGCATGAACACTAGGAGGGCACTTTAAGAGTCTGCCCACCACAATTTCATTGAATATACTTAACTGCCCCCTACCCCAGCTATCCTCACACCCAGTAGACTTTAAACAATTGGGCAGGGATGGTGGGCAGACACAGTGCTTGTTTTGCCTTATGCTATCTCTATCTCTGGCTTCTAGCAAAGTGTCTCATTAACTATTTTTGGATTATTAATATGTGAAACATAAGAAAACTCTAATAACGCCTCCAAAAAGAAGGATAATTTAATCAGGAGGGTAAACAATAGATATAGAGCCCCTAGTAACAAGTATCTACTGTAGAGTTATTAAACCATTTTACTTTACTCAGCCCCACTTTTCACTTCTGCTCTTCCATTCAGTTTCCAGGGACTGAGCATCTCAGCTTCTGCTTTCCTGCTGTCTTGTTAAGATATGCAGTTTTACTCCCTCCTTCAACTTTGTTCTGGTTATGCCATCTTGATCACAGCTTCTTGCTTATGGTCAGTGTTCCTGATTATTTATTGAGCAGGACATTGGCCTAACTAGCTGTGCCCCTTTGGATGAGTCACTAACCACTTTAAGCCTTACTTTTCTCAAATCTAAAATGGTAGAAAGAATATTTACCTCAAAGTGGTATTGTAAAAATTAAGTGAGAATACAGAAAATGACTATGCCCATTTCCCAGCAAACATGTCATAGTTTCTATCCATTTTTCCTTAGCAGCTAGCTGTGTAGAAGCTTTACTCAACGATTCCTTTTGAACAGGATTTTTTATTGGGACAGGAGCCAATAATTTGATTTGCCAGGCCATTCTTAAGTGTTCTGTGGGATTTTATAGCTTCCATACAGGGGTAGTAGATCCACAGGAAATGGGGATGGGGAAAGACAATGAATGGCAAACAATTAGAATCTTCAGTGGATCTGTTTCAAGGTCCAGATGATCTCTTTGTGTCCTTTGTACGAAGCTGGTGGAAATATATGATTTCTTAAGTGAATAAATGCAAAAGAGAGAGATTAGCATGAAATAATGAGATAGGCAACTTGGAAATTCTTTCTTTGTAAACAATCATATTGTACTTACACTTTTTCGGATATAAAGCACTTTTGTAACTTCAATGAATAAAACATTAATAAAACCCCGATGCCTTGACCACAGTTATGGAATCAGTTCTGAGTTCTTTTTTTCTAAGAACACATTTTACTCTTCATGTAGTCCCTTGTTTCTTTCATATTTGGGTTATGAAAATGTCATCAGTATTTTCAAGCACAAGTTATTATTTCCTCCTGTGATACTGTGTTTGAACACTAGGTCTTTGATGTTTCTGTCATATATACCCAGCAATCATCATAACTCATACCCTTGAATTTTTAATATCACTCCACAAACAGAAGTGTCAAGTATCCAGTTCTTTAGTGAATGCACAAAAAAATGAAGGAAAAGTTTGCAAAATAAGAAAAAAAATTGAAATACTGAAATATTGCTCCTGATTTTTGTTTTGATCCCATTGAAACTAAATGGGAAATACATGTTGCATTTTTTTCATTTCTCTGTCTCACAGCCACTGTTTGCATCAGATTTTTAAAAAAGAAAATACCAAGGGCTACATTTTGAATCAGTTTCCACAGAAAGCATTATGTGCATAAAGTTTCATATATCATCTTTGATATGTAACTATAGGAGAAATAATTTTCTTTGGTAAATTTTCTTCTTTTCACAAGACAAAAGATAAAATAATAGTCAATGGCCCTTATGGTTCTAAACTATGGTGAATGGATCTGATTCATTTAGGCTAGAACTCCTTCCTTATCTCCTCCTTTTTATGCAAACATTATCTTACCAGCCTTAATGGGGGAGACATAATAAGTTCCCCTCAGTACTCAGCACAGGGCTATTCATGCTTGTGGAAAGAATGGGTTTTCAATATACATCATACAAACATTAGTACATTAAATAAGCTATTACTTTCTAAGATGATTTTGTTTTTCTACACAATTTAACTCATTAATATAGCTCAGTTATCTGTTCAAATTAACTTAAGATAGCTCTCCAATCCTGATTCTTATATTTAATACAAAAACACTTCTTTATGGCCGGGCGCCGTGGCTCACGCCTTTAATCCCAGGCAGGGGAATCACCTAAGGTCAGGAGTTTAAGGTCAGCCTGGCCAAGATGGTGAAACCCCATCTCTACTAAAAATGCAAAAAATACAAAAAATACAAAATAAATAAATACAATAGCCAGGTGTGGTGGCAGGTGCCTGTAATCCCAGCTATTCAGGAGGCTGAGGCAGATAATTGCTTGAACGCAGGAGGTGGAGGTTGCAGTGAGCTGAGATTGCATCACTGCACTCCAGCCTGGGTGACAGAGTGAGACTCTATCTGAAAACAAACAAACTAAAAACCACTTCTTTACAAGACTTTGGTATTCACCCTTCAAAATTTTGTCATTAATTTTGCTTGTCTACAGAAATTTGATTATTTTATTTTTTTCTGTAAACCAGATGATATGGGTTAGGTTAGGGTCTAACTGTGGAATATAAAGGAAGGAGTAGATAACAAGGCCATTGATGACTCATAAGACTGAAAGACAAGAGGGAAATAACCTAATGGTGTCCAATTCAGATGTCTAAAACTACCTAACAAAGAATTGAGCGGATAAATACATGTTAAAAAAAAACAAAAACAAAAAAACCATGAATGCTGTGTTTGACATATTGTGTTTTAGGCAGAGGCAGAACTAGAGAATAAGTCTTCTGACTTCTAATCAAAGACATTCTCCTATTACTTGATTAAGATCTTTCATGAACAAACATCACCTTCATTTACTTTAAACTTCCAGAAGACAAATTACTTAATATGCCTGTCATTTTGACTAACTCATCAAAATCTAACAAAATCATTAGATGATAAGCTTCTACATTTCCTTCCCCATGCATTAATTTTCATCTGTAAGGTTTAAGATCAATACCAGATATATTCAAGTGGGGAGGGAATCTAACTAATGTTTACAATAAGCTTACCTTGACAGGCACTGTGCTAGAAACTTCACACTTTAACCATAACCCTATGAAGTTATAGATGAAAAAACTGGTGCCCAGCTCTCGACTGGTAGAAAGTTGTGGGATTGAGATTCAAGTCTCAGGTCCAGTAAAATCTTCCTTGTCACCTCTCAACATGGATAGTTCTAAATGTGTTGAAGCTGCTGGAGGAAATAAAAAATAAAGGCAGCATGGAATGGTGGCTCACACCTGTATTTCCAGCAATTTGGGAGGCCAAGACTGGTGGATCACTTGAGGTCAGGTGTTTGAGACCAGCCTGATCAACAGGGTGAAAACCTGTCTCTATTAAAAATACAAGCGTTAGCTGGGTGTGGTGGAGTGTGCCACTACTTCGGAGGCTGAGGCAGGAGAATCACTTTAACCCGGGAGGTGGAGGTTGCAGTGAGACAAGATGGCACCACTGCACCCCAGCCTGAGTAACAGAGCAAGACTCTATCTCAAAAATAAAAATAAAGGCAATATTCATTTTTCTTCCCAAGCATACAATACTATCTTTACTATCAACAATGTTTCCTAAATTCTAGTTAAACTAGGTACTACTAACTTAAGCACTTAGGGTGATGAAATCATATCTCATTAGGTTTCACCTGGAGGGAAGTTAATCTGCCATCACCAGTATCTAACCCCCTCTACTAAAGGGGTCATTAGTATTATTTTCATTGCTCAGGTGCCATCTGATCCAATGCATCATAGTCAAATCACCTCAAGGCTAACACAAATCGTGTTTTCTCTAAATAAAAACCAACACGAAATATCTTGCCCTAGCTTAAGCTACGAGTGGGGCTTCCTGATAAGTAGGTCATCCAGACTCTAGGGATATGTTTTCCTCATGTTGGAGAACTGAAAGATCTACCCCGTAGTGGAGATGTGGGGTATTTGACAAGTGTAATAGATGATTCATGTCTGATACTAACAAATTCATTAATACTATGATGAAACTGCAGTCACAGATAGAGAGATCAGTCCTTCCCCCAGGCACTGTCTAACACTGCTTTAAAGGGTAGAAAGGGAAAGTGATCTACCTGGTTGTGTCTAAAGTTTGCTTAGGCACACTTTAAGAAGTACCTGTAGAGCTCCCATATGCCAGGTTGCATGTTAGGACCTAGGCATGCAAAGAGAAACAGAACAAGGCCCTGCTCATAAGAGTTTCCAGTGACCTAGAGGAACCAGAAAGAAAATAGTCTGGTCCTCTTTGTCAACAGGTCACATGTGTGTCTACAATAGAAGCGAGAACTTGATGAAAAAATAATAAGAAGAAAGGCTCAGTCATATGTCAATAAATTTTCCAGGAAAGCAGAAATATACAAAGTTGTATATTTGCAATAGTATAAATATATATAGCATAAAATAGTAGAAATATACAAACCTTGTATATTTGAATAGTACATTATTTCCCAAGTATTTTTGTTATGATTACCAAAGAGAAAAAAACTGAAACTATTTAGGCTGGTGAAAAAGTAATTGTGGTTTTTGCCATGGAAAGTAATGACAAAAACTGTAATTACTTTTGCACCAACATGTAATATTTCTGGGTAGAGAATGATAAAGAAACTTCAGATTATTGGTTTACAAAGACCACTCTGAACAGAAAAGGTTGGAAAGCAAGGTAAAGTTTGCTGTAGCCTGAAGCCACAGGAACACATTGCTTTGTTCACGCTGTGTTCCAAGAATCCACAAAAGTCCTCAGAACCCAAATCACTGAAGCTGTAAGTAGTATCTAGAATCCTAATGGCTCTGGGAGGAAATATCCAAACTGCTGATTCAGTGGTTATCCCCATATCAGAGGGTCTCCCCAAGTTGGAGGTTCTCCAAAATATAAAATGTTTCCTGCGAAAAAGGAGAACAGAAGAAAGCAGCTCTATCTCAGAAGGGGCTCTGGACTGGGCACAATGACTCATGCCTGTAATCCCAGTACTTTGGGAGGCCGAGATGGGTGGATCACCTGAGGTCCGGAGTTCGAGAGCAGCCTGGCCAATATGGCAAAGCTCCATCTCTACTAAAAATACAAAAAATTAGCTGGGCCTAGTGGTGCATTCCTGTAATCCCAGCTACTCGGGGGCTGAGGCAGGAGAATGGATTGAATTCAGGAAGTGGAGGTTGCAATGAGCCAAGATCGTGCCACTGCACTCCAGCATGGGCAACAGAGCATGACTCCATCTCAAAAAAAAAAAAGAAAAAAAAAAGAAAGGACTATGGAGTAGAAAGGCCCATGTATCTTTCCCATAATATTTTTCATAATTTTGTTTTATTTTTTACTGTATATATTTAAGGTCTATAACATGATGTATGGGATACATAGAAGCAGTAAAATGGTCACTGTAGTGAAGCAGATTAAGATATCCACCTTCACATAGTTACCCATTTTTTTTCTAGCAAGAACAGTGAAAATCTACTCATTTAGCATGAATCCCAAATGTACAATTTTACTACCTATAGTCCTCATGCTGTACATTGGAGCTCTAGACTTGTTTATCCTGCGTATCTGCTACTTTGTGTCCTCTGACCTATCTGTTTGCATTTTCTTCCCTCACACCTGTCTTTAGTAACCACCGTTTTGTTCTCTATCTCTGTGTATTTGAATTTTTTTTAGATTTCATACATAAGTGAGATCATGCAATTTTTCCATGTCTGGCTTTTTTCTTTCTTTCTTTTTTTTGTTATTAATTTTTTAGAGACAAAGTCTCACTATGTTGTCCAGGCTGGAGGGTGATGGCTATTCACAGGTGCTATCACAGCACACTGCAGCCTTAAACTCCCAGGCTCAAGTGATCCTCCCACCTCAGCCTCCTACATAGCTGAGACTACAGGTGTGTACCACCACACCTGGCTCTGGCTTATTTTATTTAGCATAATGTACTCCAGGTTCATCTGTGTTGTGGTAAATGGTAAGACCGTATTCTTTTTGAGGGCTAAATAATACTTCTGTCTCTCTCTCTCTCTCTCTGTCTGTCTCTCTCTGTCTCTCTCTCTCTCTCTCTCTCTCTCTCTCTGTGTGTGTGTGTGTCCATAATATTTTCTTTTCCTCTCATCTGTTGATGGACACTTAGGTTGATTCCATATCTTCACAATTTTGAATATTCTTCAGTGAACAAGGGAGTGCAGATATCTTTACAAGGTGCTGATTTCATTTCCTTTGGGTATATGTCCAGAGGAGGAATTTCTAGGTCTTATAGTAGCTCTATTTTTAATTTCTAGAAATTTGATAATTTTAAAGAAAAGTTGCATATATAAATGTTATTAGGTCATGGACTTAAATGAGCAAATAATTTTATGTTCTTTTTTTTGTCTATCTGAATTTAATTCTATCATGAACCCACATCTGTTTCTTGCACGAAATTTGGTCTTATAACTTCTAGGTAAGCTTAGTGAATTTCATTGTTTTTCTCAGTAAATTCAGAGTTTAAGTTCTGTTGGTTCAGAGTTCTTTTCCTTTCCTCCACAGAATGACACTTAAGGTTGCAAAGGTGGATGATATACAGAACACTCAGACATAGGTACGGGAGAGGCATCGGACCCATAGTCATTTCCTGGAGTACATTGAGATGTGCCTGTAACCTTTTGGTCAACTGCTCTCATTACCTGTGCATCCTCTGAGATGCATGTGAAACTGAAATGGCCTCATGCTGTTTATCCCAACCATCCCAAAGCTCCATTGGGGACTTGGGGTCTGCCAGTCACTTCTATACCCATCCCTGGGGGAGCAGGAATTTCAAAATAGTCTCTTGGGTCTCTGGGGGATATGATATGAACCTGGGTTTTAAATGGAGGTGCTATCACACACAGGTCCATTCTCCTAACATTCCTACACCAAGACTATGGCACCCATTTGGGGCCTGAAGAAATGATCTACGAACCTTTGGACTGTGTCTTAGGGCTGAGGGAACATGGCTCAGGCCGTTTCCATCATCAGGTCTTCTCAAACATATGTGGAGTTCCCACTGACTTCTCAACCGTCCCAGTCTCATCCCTTGTAATTTATCTAGCGGTATGGAGTACAGCCTGGCTAGGTATTAGGAACCTAAATCAGGTATGAATCTCATCCCTTTCTGAGGCTTCTCCTTCCTCAGCAGGAGCAAATTTGGTTTAATTTATGGGTTAGATCCACTGTTTCTTCAGTTGTCTTTTGTATGTGCTGTTTATGGCATAAACTTTATGCTGGGCTATATGTAACACATGATTTGAGATCAAACGTGTCTATTGCAAATCAGAGGTCTTGGCTCTTAAAAAGAATTGTCTCTGCTCTAAGTTTCAGAAGTTTGTTTTGGAACTCAAAGCTAAAAATTAGAATTTTGGTTCTATATGCACCCTTTGGTGTTCTCCACTTAACAAATGACCCTGAAGCAATAAAATGTATTGATTCACTGTGGAGAAGAAAGTTGTGGAAAACTATTTGTAAATGATGAGAGAAATTCTTAATATATTTAAAGTTTTATCACCTTAAATGTCTTCCAAACAATATGCTATGAATAGAATGTCTCTGAATCCATACAGTTTTCAAATCAGAGGAAATGACAACATGAGATTTAATATAGCATAGAAAAACAGGAACCGATTTAAAACTCATCAGGTGTTTGTTTGTTTGTTGGTTGGTTTGTTTAGAGACAGGGTCTAGCTCTGTCACCCAGGCTGGACTGCAGCGGTGCGATCATAGATCACTGTCATCTTGAGTTCCTGGGCTTAAGTGATTCTCCCGCCTTAGTCTCCCAAGTAGGTGGGACTAAAGGTGTGTGCCACAATGTCTGGCTTTTTTTTTTTTTTTTTTTTTGAGACGGAGTCTCGCTCTGTCACCCAGGCTGGAGTGCAGTGGCCGGATCTCTCCGCCTCCCGGGTTTACGCCATTCTCCTGCCTCAGCCTCCCGAGTAGCTGGGACTACAGGAGCCCGCCACCTCGCCCGGCTAGTTTTTTGTACTTTTTAGTAGAGACAGGGTTTCATCGTGTTAGCCAGGATGGTCTCGATCTCCTGACCTCGTGATCTGCCCGTCTCCGCCTCCCAAAGTGCTGGGATTGCAGGCTTGAGCCACCGCGCCCGACATTTTTTTTTTTTTCTAAGAGACATCTTGCTATGTTGTGGAAGCCAGTCTCCAACTCCTGGCTTCGAGCAGTCCTCCTGTCTTGGCCTCTCAGTGGATGGTAAGTTTTCTGATCAGATTTAGTGCTTTTCTGGAAAAATCATTAGACAACAATTCTGAAGCTAAATATTAAGTGTGTGCCTAAAAATTTAGCAAACAATGGAAAAGGTCCGCAGAACTCTTTTAAGATCAAACAGTACAATACTAAAAATAAAAATTCTAATGGAAAAAGAGGGTGTGGGGAAATCAAATCACCTATCCTATATGCATATTGGAGGTGGAAAGGACATACCTGGGGCATATGCAAAATTCTCAGGCGCCAAGTAGAGTGAATAAGTATGTGGTAATTATTCAGAGTGTCAATGCATATAACTGAAAATATGATCAGTACTTAAATACTGGATATAATATATTATATTATCAGGTCATGACTTATGACCTGATAAAACCATCTGTATGTCCTTAAATGTCCTTAAATGCTAGATGTAAGCTTGGACATTTGTCTATGTTTATGTGAATGATAGTCCTTCTTTCTTCCTGGGTTTTTGTCCCTCCTTTATTTTGTTCTGTTTACGGAGATGATGTTCTGCATTAGGCAGGATCAGTGAAATATAAACATAGATTTGTGAGCGTATAAATGAGACTATCCAAAACATTTCCACTCAAATTAAGACTTTATATTTTGAGATACACTGGAATCAGTGATGTCAATTTGGAAGCTCAGATTTTCCTAGCAATGAATAATGCGGCTTAGACAGAATGTCCATTTCAACAGTGAAATTCATTGATAGGTTCTTTGAATTTAACTCAGTGGCTCGAGTTCAGTTTGGAGTAATGCCAGAGACATGTCTTTGCCCTAAGAATAGTCTATTTCCTCACACCTGAAACATATTCTTACCTCCTTTCCTTTTTTTCTCCAGACTGTTCAAAATCTGTCCTAAACAACAACTAATTCTAGAATATAGTTTTCTCTCAAAGTTCATT
The DNA here is from genome assembly GCF_000951035.1 of Colobus angolensis palliatus. NCBI lineage: Eukaryota > Metazoa > Chordata > Mammalia > Primates > Cercopithecidae > Colobus > Colobus angolensis. Next base: position 5,695,063 of record NW_012114566.1, read on the forward strand.
CTGTTGAAATATTTTAGCGAGTTAACATTTAAAATAAAGCTTGCCCTGAGGCTTTGAAAAGTGAAAATGGACATCTATATAGATAAAGTATCAAGTTTATTACTATCATGTAAAATTTTACAGTCAGTGATTATTTCCTTTGTAATAAGATGTATGTACTTCACCTCTGAGGCAAGACCTCATATTCAGCCATATTTCAAATTCTGTTTTTCACATAGATGCATATTTCAATATGTTAATATGTAATTTAGGAAACAATTTGGTTATGTCTAATAGGATTACAAAATTCTTTCTTACATGTACACAATGCAGGTTGAGAATTTTTTAAGTGGACATGGATTTTATAAATCATTACCAGAAAAGTCTCAAGTACTTTATGCCTGTCTTCTAAGTCAATTCTTAATAATTTTCCAAGTAAAAATCCATTATGATTAGCTTGACATCTCATAAAAACAATTGTGTCGAAATTTTTTCCTCCCAGTTTACCCCCACTGATGTAGTTCAGTTATATGAACTGCTGTTTATATGAACTGTCTAATGACTTGAGAAATGTTTTGACTTGTGTTCTAACCATAACAAAAAGAAAATTAGAACTTTTGATAATTATGACTTCATGGTTTAGTTCCAGTTTATTTCTTATTTTTTTATTTTTATAACTTCACCTTTTATTTTAGATTCAGAGGGTACCTATGCAGGCTTATTACCTGGGTGTGTTGTGTGATGCTGAAGTTTGGGGTCCTACTGATCCCATCACCTAGGTACTGAGCACAGTACCAGTATTTTTTCAGTTCTTGATCCCCTCCCTCTCTCCTGGCTTTAGTAGTCTGCAGTGTCTATTGTTACCGTCCTTATGTCCACGTTCCCATCTTTATGTCCATGTTTAGCTCCTACTTATCAGTGAGAACATGTGATATTTGGTTTTCTATTGCTGCATTAATTTGCTTAGGATAATGGCTTCTAGTTGCATCCATGTTGCTGCAAAGGACATGCTTTCATTCCTTATTATGACTGTATAGTATTCCATTGTATATATGTACCATCTTTGTTTTATCCAACCCACCATTAATGAGCATCTCGGTTGATTCCATGTCTGCTATTGTGAGTAGTGCTGCAATGAACATACAAGTGCATGTGTCATTTTGGTAAAATAATTTATTTTATTTTGGGTATGTACCCAATAATGAGATTGCTGGGTTGAATGGTATTTGTAAATTATTAGAGATATATCCAAACTGCTTTCCACATAGCTGAAAAAAATTTGCATTCCCACCAACAGCATATAACTGTTCTCTTGTCTCCACAGGCTCACCAACATTGGTTGGTTGTTTTTTGACCTTTTCTCTCTCTTTTTTTTTTTTTCTTTTATTGAGATGGAGTTTCGCTCTTGTTGCCCAGGGTGGAGTGCAATGGTGTGATCTCAGCTCCCTGCAATCTCCGCCTCCTGGGTTCAAGCGATTCTCCTGCCTCAGCCTCCCTAGTAGCTGGGATTACAGGCATGCGCCACCACACTCAGCTAATTTTGTAGTTTTAGTAGAGACATGGTATCACCATGTTTGGCCAGGCTGGTTTGAAACTCTTGACATCAGGTGATCCACCCGCCTTGGCCTCCCGAAGTGCTGGGATTACAGGCATAAGCCATCATGCCCAGCTGTTTTTTTGACCTTTTCATAGTAGCCGTCCTGGCTGGTGTAAGATGGTATATCATTGTGGGTTTGATTTGCATCTTTCTGAGTGATATTGAGCATTTTTCATATGTTTGTTGACCAATTGTATGTCTTCTTGAGAAGCATTTATTCATGTCTTTTGCCCATATTTTAATGGGATTGTTTTTTGCTTATTCAATTGCTTAAGTTCCCTATAGATTCTGGATATTAGAACTTTGTCAGATGCATAGTTTGTAAATATTTTCTCCCATTCTGTAGGTTGTCTGTTTACTCTGTGGATAGTTTCTTTTGCAGTAAAGAAGCTCTTTGGTTTAATTAGGTCTCACTTGTCTATTTTTGTTTTTGTCATGATCGCTTTTGAGGACTCAGTCATAAATTCTTTGCCAAAGCTGATATCCAGAATGGTATTTCCTAGGTTTTCTTCTAAAACTTTTATAGTTTTAGGTCTTACATTTAAGATTTTAATCCATCTTGAGTTAATTTTTCTATGTGGTAAAAGGTAGGCGTCCAATTTTATTCTTTTGCATATTGACAGCCAGTTATCCCAACACCATTTATTCAATAGAGTCTTTTAACGATTGCTTGTTTTGTCAACTTGGTCAAAGATCAGATGACTGTTATCGTGCTACTTTATTTCTGGATTCTCTGTCCTGTCCCTTTGGTCTATGTGTCTGTTTTTGTAGCAGTACCATGACATTTTGATTACTGTAGCCTTAGAGTATAGTTTGAAGTCAAGTCATGTGATGCCACCAGCTTTGTTATTTCTGCTTAGGATTGCTTTGTCTATTTGGGCTCTTTTTTGGTTCTATATATATTTTAGAATAGTTTTTTCTAGTTCTGTGAAAACATAATGTTGGTAGCTTGGTATAGGAATAGTGTTGAATCTGTAAATTGCTTTGAACAATATAGCCCTTTTAGCAATATTGATTCTTCCTGTCCATGAGCAAGGAATGTTTTTCCATTTGTGTCATCTCTCATTTCTTTTGGCAGAGTTTTGTAGTTCTCCTTGTAAAGATCATTCACCTCCTTGGTTAGATGTACTCCTAGGTATTTTATTTATTTATTTTTTCAGGTACTGTAAATGGGATTGTATTATTGATTTTGTTCTCAACTTGATTGTTATCGATGAATAGAAGTGCTACTGATTTTTTTTACATTGATTTTGTGGCTTGAAACTTTATTGAAGTTGTTTATCGGTTTCAGGGCCCTTTTGGCAGATTCTTTAGGGTGTTCTAGGTATAGAAGTACATCATCAGTTGAGAGAGATAATTTAACTTCTTTTCCTGTCTGAATGATTTTTATTTATTTCTCTTGCTTGATTGCTCTAAGACTTTCAGTAATATGTTCAACAGCAGTGGTTAAAGTGGGCATCCTTGTCTTGTTCCAATCTTAGAAAAAAGGCTGTCAATTTTTCCCTGTTCAATTTGATATAAGCTGTGGGTTTGTCATCTATGGCCTTTATGTTATTGAGGTGTATTGCTTCTATAACCAATTTGTTGAGAATATTTATTATGAAGGTATGTTGAATTTTATTAAGGGCCTTTTTAGCACCTATTGAAATGATCATAGGGTTTTTGTCCTAGACTGCGTTCATATGATTATGACATTTACTGGTTTGTGTGTGTCGATGGTTCAAGGATGTTGGATGCAACATCCTTGCATCCCTGGGATGAATGCCTCTTAATCATGGTGAATAATATTTTTAATGTGTTGTTTGAATCGGGTTTCTAGTATTTTGTTAAAGATTTTAGCAACTGTATTCATCAGGGATATTGCCCAGTAGTTTTCTTTTTCTCTTGCTATGTCCTTGTCTGCTATTGGTATCAGGGTAATGCTGATCTCATTGGAATGAGTTTGAAAGTATTCCCTCCTCTTAAATTTTTGAGATGGTTTGAGAAGAATTGGTATTAGTTCTTCTTTAAGTGTTTGGTAGAATTTATTAGTGAATCCATCACATCTTTGGATTTTCTTTAGTGGGAGACTTTTTATTATTGCTTCAATCTTCTTACTGTTTCTTCATAGTTCAACCCTGGTAGGTCATGTGCATCCAGGAATTTTTTAATTTCTTCCAGGTTTTTCAATTTGTTGCATATAGCTGTTCATATTAGTCTGTAATTATCCTTTGTATTTCTGTGGTATCAGTTGTAATGTTCCCTTTTTAGTTTGTGTTTTTATTTATTTAGGTCTTCTTTTTTCTTAGTCTGGCTAAAGGTTTGCCAATTTTGTTTATCCTTAAAAAAAAAAAAACCACAGCATTTAGTTTTGCTGATCTTTTATATTTGTTTTGTTCTCAATTTTATTTATTTCTATTCTGATCTTTATTCTTTCCTTTCTTCTACTGATTTTGGGTTTGGTTTGTTCTTGGTTTTCTAGTTCCTTGAGGTGCATCATTAGGATTTTTATTTGAAATCTTTCTACTTTTTGGATGTAGGCATTTATTGCCATAAACTTTCCTCTTGTGCTGATTTTGCTGTATCCTGTAGGTTCTGGTGTGTTATGTTTCAATTTTCGTTTCTTTCAAGAAATTTTTAAATTTCCTTCTTACTTTCTTCATTGACTCAGTTGTTCAGGAGCATGTTGCTTAATTTCCATGTATTTGTACAGTTTCCATAATTCCTTTTGTAACTCATTTCTAGTTTTATTCCCTTATGATCAGAAAATATACTTGATATGATTGCAACATTTTAAAAGTTGTTGAGAGTTGTTTTGTGGCCTAACATATGGTCTATCCTAGAGAATGTTCTAGGTGCTGATGAGAAAAATGTGTCTGCTAAAAGAGTTGAATGAAATATTCTGTATCTGTTAGGTCCATTTGGTAGACTATAGTTTAACTTTGATATTTCTTTGTTGGTTTTCTGTGTAGACAATTTGTAGGTTCCTTTTGATCTTGGACTATTACTAAACAGATGCACTTGATTATAATTATACATAATTTACTTCATACTTATTTAAATACTTCTGGAGATTAAATTTCCAGAAGTGAATTTCCTAGGTCAATGGTGTTTGTCTTTATAACTTTGGTAGCTATTGCTCATTTATTTTCACAGAGGTGCATCACATTATACTCCCAAAGTAATACATGGAAGTTAGCCTTTACCCACAGCCACACCAATAGAGTACATAATCAGATTTTTGCATTTTTGCCAATCTGAGAGGTGAACAATGGTATCACAATGTAGTTTTATTTTGTATTGATATTAATAGTAATTGGAGATATTTTCATTTTAACTTTTAAGAACTATTTGTTTTCCTTTTCTGTAAATGGTCTATTCATATCCTTTGGTCTTTTTTCTTAGATTTTTATTTTTGCCTTATTGATCTCTATATACTCTTGTACTAGAAAGATTAACCCTTTGTAATATGAGCTGCAGAGGATTTTTTAAAAATATGTTGTTGCTTGATAGGACTTTCTCTTCTGATTTGTTGGTCAAAGAATTGATCCTGAGTTTCTCTAGCTTTATTAGTATAATCAGTTATATATTAACTGATTTCATAACAAATTACCACATTGTTTTCATTTTGGAGTTTTACGACATTTAATATCTTGTTGAAATACTTTACTTCATTGTTCTTGTTTTTCAGAGATTTCTTAATATTATTTGTTTTCCCAAATAACATTAGAATAAGCTTTTCTGCTTCCTAATAAAAACCTATTTTTACTGGTGTATAGGCCTTTCTCACATTGCTATAAAGAAATACTTGATACTGGGTAATTTACAAAGAAAAGAGGTTTAATTGGCTCATGATTCTGCAGGTTGTACAGGAAGCATGGTGCTGGAATCTGCTCGGCTTTTGTAGAGGTCTTGGGAAACTTATAATCATGGCAGGAGGCAAATGGGGGGCAGGCACCTCACATGGCAGGCCACGAGAGAGCAAGGAATGAGATGCTACACACTTTTAAACGACCAGAAATCGTTTGACCAGAACTCACACACGATTGCAAGGACGGTACCAAGAGGGATGGTGCTAAACCATTAATGAGAAATCCATCCCCATGATCCAATCAATTTCCACCTTCGACATTAGGAATTACATTTCAATATGAGATTTGGGCAGGGACACATATCCACATTTTATCACCTGAAATCATGGTAAAATTGTGCATCAATTTAAGGATCATTGACATTTTCTTGATATTAAACATTATTCAAGTATTTTTGTTGTTCAGGAATGTAGGTCTTGAAATTTTTTTGGTAATATATAAATTTGTTGCAACTTTAGATTTCAGATATTTGTTTCTTATATTAATTTTCCACCAGACTACCATATTAATGTAGTTGATATTAAAATATTAATATCAACTAAAAAATTATGTAACTTGAAAGTATGGTAGTAATAATTTGCATCTTCTTTCCTATTTTTATATCTGCCAAATCTTGGTATTAATGAAAGTAACTATGGTGTTGCTAAATCTGAGTTTGACTTTCAGGCTGAGATTGCTGTATTTCATTACATTAAGTATCTTTCTACCATTGTTTTCTTTAGTTTTTTTAAAACTTAAGGATAAGAATGTTGTAAATGTCTTTTACAGGGTTTAAGGAGATAATCTTCTTGTTTTTCCCTTAGCTTTATTAATAAAATGAATTGTATATTAATAAATTTGCTAGTATAGACCCATTTTTGATCTATGTGAACCCTACTGTTCATAATGTGTTACTATTTAATATGCTGTTAGAATCCATTGGCAGTATTTTATGATTTTTGTATTAATTTTTTAAGACTGAATATTTTGTGCATGCAATCCTAACCTAGTTTAATATTAATATTATAATGTCATCACAAAAAATGGTAATATCTCCCATGCCTCTTTTTTGATTTCGTTTTTGTTTTCTATGCACTGAGCTAGTTTAAATAGCATTGGAATTATCTACTAAAAGGTATTGATAGAATTTCCCCATGAGATTACCTTCTTTTGTGAGTTTCAGATGTTTAAGCTTTTTCTCTATTTCTCCTATTAAAATCTATTAGTTTCCATTTTTGTTCCTTTCTGGGATTAGGTTGAATAAGTAATATTCTCCCAGAAAATTATTCATTTAATCTAAATTTGTAAATTCATTTAAGCAATGCCTCTCTTATGATGTGCTTATTTTTCCCTATTTTGTGAAAATCCTTCTGCATATGTTTTTCTTTTCATAGCTATACCTTCTTGTGTTTTCTTGATTAATTGGTATTCCTCTCCCTCACCACAACAAACTTGATTTATGTATCAATGTAACTGTCATTTTATGTTTTCTAACTATTAATTTCAGCTTTTTTCTTTGTTAATTGCATACCGCTCTTTATTTAGATTCGTATCATGTACTTTTATAACACTTTTTAGTCTTATTATTGATTTATCTACTTTCTTTCTAATTTTTAAATTGATCTACAGTTTAAAGCTATGAATTTGTTCTCTCTGCACTCTTTTGGCAATTTCCCAAAAGTCTTGATCTGGAGCTTTTAAAAAACATTCTTACAAAGGAAATTTTACCAATTCAGTTTGTATTTCTCTTTATCCTAAAAGTAATTTCAGATAAATTTACTTTAAACTTGCCAGGTAATTGAGTCTTTTCATTTTCTGAGTTTTTAAATTGATTTTTAGTCTTATTGGATTATACTCAGATACTAAGATCAGCAATATATACATTTTGGAGATATTAAAGATTTTGTGTAGTTATAGTCAACATTTTATGAGTATTTCTTTTGAAAGCTATAATCTTTATTTCAAGTCACCGCATTAAACATTTATGTTAGATTTACCATCTTAATTGATATATTTGTCCACTTGATCTGTCATGGACTTAGAGAGGTTAATAAAACTTCTGCCACAGGATATTTCTCTCTCCTTATAGTCTCTGTAATGTTTGCTTTATGAGTGTTGGTATGGCATTATGTTATGAACAGCATTTCATAACTGTTTTATCTTTATTGTGAATTTTTCAAATTATTAACAAAACTATCAAGTGATAACAGATTAGGTAGAAGGAAGAGGAAAGCTGCTAAATCTATAATTGTTCATGGAAGAGAACTAGTAGAATAAAGGAAAAGAAAAATTTAAATTAAAACCTTAAATATCAAAGTACTAAATAAAAAATAATGGGTAAAAAAGCAAATCATCTCATGTTGAAAGACTTTTTAAAAAAACTTTAGAAATAGAAAATATGACATTAAATGACATTGAATTAAGACCAGACATATTTGTCAAAGTAATAAATATCAATAGATTTAATTCACATATTGAAAGATAAAGTCATCAGATTGTACTACAAAGCAGAAGCTCAATTAAAATAAATAATTCAGAAAAAATAGAATAAAAGGATGAGCAAAAGTATAGAAATTGGAAAATAAAGTAAGATGCAATCTTTATATATGACAAGTGGAATTCAGACCAAAAAAAATGATAAGAAGGATACTTTTGTCAGTAATTTTAACTTTCTTGATATTCACTTTGTATTCTTAGATTTGATTATACTTGTTTTACCTGATCTATCATGTTTAAATTATGGATAGTAAGTAAAACTTCGTTAACTCCCCTATTTGTTTACTTGTTTATTTTTACACTTTCACATGTCATTTCCTATTTACTATTGCCTTAATCTCCACATTTGTTTAGTCTCATTCCTATAATTAAATACATTCAATAGTCATAATATGTCATTTTGTTATAGTTTCACCAGTCATCTCTTGGCTAACTTAAGTGCTTTTTCAGGTAATGAAGAATTCATGGGAAAAATATTAGCTGAACATCAGTAAAACTTATACAGTTTGACTTAGTCAAACATAGCATTCATGTATCATGTTTTTTTTTTCCTCTGCGTATTATACAGGTATTTCTATATTAGTCTCTGTCATTGAATGGTTGCATTTGATACATTTGAAGCCAATCTGACATTTCTTTCTTTATTCTCTCTTAACCCTTTCTTGAGTGGAACTTCAATTTTTTCTCTATCCTTAAAATCCAAAAATTTTAATAGGCAGTAACCAAAATTGACCATTCTGAGTTAATTCCTCCCAACTAACTCAGAGAATGTTGCATTTTTTCAATGTAGATTCAAATCATTTTTATTTCCTCAAAGTGATCTTGAATTATAACTTAAAAAAATTTCTTCTCATGCTTTCCTTCTTTAGAAACTCATTCTGATTATGATGGAACTTATTTATGTTTACTAAATTTGTCATTTTCTCTCTAAACTATTTAAAATATATCTCTTTGTTTATTTTTTCTCACAACTATCTTTTGTCCCTTGCTTGTTTTTCTACAGTATCCTGCCTTTCTTGCAGTTTTGCAAATCTTTTTTTCTTTGTTTTATGTGTTTTATTTTTCTTTTCTAATTCTTTCCTGATTTCTGCATGCTCATTTTCATCCCTCCTATTGTTAAGATATGTTAATCCTATTCCTACATTTTTACTTGGCTTTTTCTAAACACATGGAATATTATTTCATTATGCTTCTGTTGTTTTCTGTATGTATTCATTTTCATTACATTTCTCATCCACTTTTAGGCAGTCTTTTCCTGCTGCATATTTTTCATTTTTGTAGATTTCTCCCATTTTTCGTGGAAAATCTTTGTGTTGGTGTTAATACCCAGTTCTTTTTTCATTGTTCATCACTGAATATGTTGAATTTTCCTGGATTAGCAATTTGGGGAAGGTACCTAAGAAGGAGGCTAGGAGAGAAAGGGTACAGTAGCCCTTCAGATTTTTCATTTGCTCACTACTTCCATCTCTTAGGGGTCCTGTTGATTCTTTCTATGGATGTGCCTCCTTTTTCTGCAGGATACATAATATAACCGCTGCTCTAAAAATGGCCCTGCTCTCTTCTATTCTATATCCTTAATTGTATCAAGGGTGTAGCTTTTGAAATTCAAATTGGGCACCTTGTCTTTATTTTAGATATTTTTTTTTTTTTTAAACTGGAACTTCAGTAGATATTCCATCACTTGAGCTTTTACCACTCTTTTCAGATTTTTTTCAGTTCCTCCTATGCAGATTCCACCCAATGTCATCATTATAGGCAGAAGAACCATTGGGGACAAAAAGAGAGGATCATTAGGTTCTCATAATGAATTACTTGAAATGAGAGAATAAATATTAGAAGTAAGGTTTCAAAGGTATGCCTGGGCTGGTACACTATGAATTTTAATAAGTTAATGAGGACTGTATATTTTTAAGTGATAGATTTTTAAAAGTTAATCATTTTGCATAATTAATCAGACTCTGCTAATTAATTCTATAAAACTATATGCGAAATACACAAAATATTTTTGAAATTAAAATAAATTTGGACTAATAAAGAGGAGTTAAAATGATAATTAGAACCTTTCATTGATGCAACAACAATATGTGCTCTTTAAGAAAAATCTGGAAAATATAGATAGGAATAAAGCATAAATTAAAATATATAACATTTTGGCCATAGTTAAATATACATACATACATGTTATTGTTTTAAAACTAGAATCACACTGAAAATATTGTGATCTCCATTTTAATCTTTATATATATATATATATTCTTTTAAATAGGATTTTTATAATGACTGTAGAGTATCCCTTCACATGCAATGGGGTAATTTGTTTCTATCAGTTCTCCATTACAAGATATTCAGGTGGTTTTGACACTGAAAATTGTATTGTGTTAATTGTCCTAATGAAGCAGGATATTTCCCTGACCCCTTCTCGGAACTCGTGACAGGGATGCCTCGTTTACTCAGCCCACTCGCTGCTCTCAACTCCTCCCGGGAGAGAGTGCACGAGCGAACAAGGAGTACGGGAGCTGGAATGAATGAGTGCTGAAATCGGCCGGCCACTTCGGTGCTGGTAGGATCCAGCTCCACGCACTCGGACCTGCAGCGTTCCACCCTTCGTGGGAGGGAGCGCACAGGTGAGCCGGTGTAGTAACTGGTCCCATGCTTTAGAACCGGCAGGAGTGAACTCCATGCAGGCCCCACAGCAGAGTCCAAGCGGGGGTGCCTGCGACTCTCAAGGCCCCAGAGGGCATGTTACTGTGTTCTTTTAGCTCTGCTGTCCGCAGGCGGCATAAGTGTTAATAGCCCAGTGGGGCCTCTGCCTTTTCACACGAGGTAGCTGCCTTCCACCAGCTAGGGCAAAGGGCCAGTGTTGCGCCAGATTCTTCTCGAAGTTACGCTGTCAAGCTTTCCCCTGAAGTCAAGCCACTTCTCTCCTATGCCTAGCTGTATCCTGTCTACTGGCTGAGTCTTGGGTTTATACAGGCACAGGATGGGGCGGGGTGGGGCCATGGGTGGTTTAGGAAAAGGCAACATTTCAGCAGGAAAATGGGGATTAGAAGTTCTCACTTTGGGCTATGGTTTCAGGTTTTTCAGCTTCAGGGTGGGAATTCGTGGGGACCCACTCTTTTAGGCCTAGATTTTCTCTGCCCACTGTTCCTTATCACTAGTATACAAATCTTGGTGTACTTCAAATAGTGTAATCCAAATAGTGTAATCCAATTTAGATAAATTGGAAGGAGTAAAATTTCTGGGACAGAAAACAATGCATATTTCCCATATATCTTCTTAAATTATCCTCTGGAAAGATTTTATTACTTATTTATTATCATTATTCAACAAGTGGCTGATTTCCTTTTCTTTGAATCTTTAATGAAAATAAGCATAATTTTAAATCATTTTGCAGATTTGATATATAAAATATGGTCTCATCTTTATAGTGTGAAACATTAGTGAGATTGAGGTGTTTTCGTTTGTTTTGTTTCCTTTTCCTGAATTCATGGGGCACAGACATTTCTCCTTTATAAACTGCCTGTCGGTGCTCTGTGGCTGGGTTGCTCTTGGTACATTGTCCTTTTTCTGTGTAAAAACTCTTAGTGAAAACTCTTTCATATGGGACAGATAACACTCCTCTTCCCCATCTGGTTTGCCTTGCAATTTTGTCTGTCTTTTTAATACAGAATTTTAAATGTTTATAAATCTGTTGGTATGTTCCTTTGAATTTTCTTCTGTTTTATACTTAGAAATTTCTGTTTTGAAAATCATGAGTATGTAAATATAATTTTTTCATTTTTGCATTTTGGAAATGTCATAATTAAGAGGTGATAATTGTGACATGAGCTGAGGACTGTTTCTGTATTTACTATCATATCTCATTTGTCTCACTGATGTATCTTTTACTAGAATTAGTCTCATGTACTGCACTTTATAATACGCTGTATTATATAAAACATATAAGATACTATTACAAGATAATGTAGCATATTCCTCGCTATACTTTTCTATTTCAAACTTTACTGTGTTCACCCATATATTCTATATAAATTTTAAAACATTTTGTCATGTCCCAAAAAATAGTGCCTTGGGATTTTTATTTTGACATTACTAAAACTAAAATATTATTTAGGGATAATTGATTAGAAGCAACATGATATTTCTCTCATTTTTTTTATATTTTTCTCTAAATTGTTTTGTAGTCTTTTTCATCTAATATCACATATATGATTTTTCCTATATATTTTGTATTTTATGTCTGGCTTATTTTACATTCTTTTTTTTTTTTTTTTGGAGTCTCACTCTGTCATCCAGGATGGAGTGCAGTGGCACCTTCTTGGCTCACTGCAACCAATTCTCCTGCCTCAGTCGCCTGTTTAGCTGGGACTACAGGTGTGCACCACCATGCCTGTCTAACTTTTGTATTTTTAGTAGAGATGGGATTTCACCATGTTGTTCAGGCTGGTCTCGAACTCCTGACCTCGTGATCCACCCACCTTGGCCTCCCAAAGTGCTGGGACTACAGGCGTGAGGCCGGGGGCGGTGGCTCACGCCTGTAATCCCAGCACTTTGGGAGGCCCAGGCGGGCCGATCACCTGAGGTTGGGAGTTCAAGACCAGTCTGACCAACATGGAGAAACCCCATCTCTACTAAAAATACAAAAAAGTTAGCTGGGTGTGGTGGCACGTGCAATTCCAGCTACTTGAGAGGCTGAGGCAGAAGAATTACTTGAACCTGGAAGGCGGAGGTTGTGATGAGCTGAGATCACGCCATTGCACTCCGGCCTGGGCAACAAGAGTGAAATTCTGTCTAAAAAACAAAAACAAAACAAAACAAAACAAAAACAATATGAAAGCAACCAATTTCTTTTAAAAGTATTTTTAAAACTTTCAACAATTATATGGGTTTTTTGGGTACATTTCTCTTTAGAGATTCTATTGTGAAAATATTGTATTAATTGTTTGGCCTTTTTGAGATTTTAGCTTAATTTTAAAATAAAAAACTGCTTAATATTTTTGTTCATTTTATTTTAAATAAAAAAGGTCATTAACTATAACTCTCAAGTTGCTATTTCACACAAAAATAAAATAATAATAGAGATGGACAGATTTTTATCCTCATTCTTTACATTATAAATATTAATTACCATATGATACTATATAGCATTTTATCTGCTGAAGTATTTGATTACTTATATTACAAATGGCTTTATAATGCAGGCCGCAGATTTCTAAATTAGTAGTGTTTATTTTTATAGATCAAAATATCATGTCCAATCACAGTGGCTCATACCTGTAATCTCAGCACTTTGGGAGGCCAAGGCTGATCACTGGAGCTCAGGAATTCAAGACCAGCCTGGCCAACATGGTGAAACCCTATCTTTACGAAAAAGACAAAAACTAGCCGGGAATGGTGGTGCATGCCTGTAGTCTCAGCCACTTGAGAGGCTAAGGCACAAGAGTCACTTGAACCCAAGAGGCAGAGGTTGCAGTGAGCTGAGATCATGCCACTGCACTCCAGCCTCGTCAACAGAGCAAGAGTTCATCCAAAAAAACCCCCAAAAAACCTAATGTTTTAATTTATATTTTAGATTAGTGGGATGGTTTGGCCATGAACTCAGCACCAGATTTAAGATGGATAACAGTAAGTGTATTAATTTTACCTAATAAGTCATTGTATTTTAACTTTAGTTCAATGTTCATTTGTCTCTGTATTATGTGTAATGTATATGCCCCATGGAGAGTGTGCTTCAAAAAATGTCACTGAGAATTCTCAAATAAGGAATGACATTTCCAGAGTGTAAGACTGAGTTTATAGATTTTAGCATGATTTTGAGTCTATCCCTTAGTAGGGAGGTAAAAGAAAATGAAGTCCAAGGTAAGGGTCATGTGGCTTGGCCAATATAGAGTGCCTGAAACATGGGGCATGGAGGATGGGAGGAAATTTGGGACTTGGAGTCAGATCCAGAAAGACTTGGGTGTTAATCACACTTTGCTGCTTAATAGTTTTTTGACCCTGCACAAGTTATATCATCTTGTGTCATTGTTTTTTCTTTCCACTTATCTAATGTGAATAATAAAACCTATTTAAAGATTTGGTTTTAGGGTTAGTCAAGTTCAAAACAATAAGCCAAGTAGGACATAGCAGTACTGTAATCAATACTCATTTTCCCTCCTCTTTTTTCCTAAATATTTTCCTTTTGTGGCTTTTGCCATGTACCAAAGAGTATAGCAATTCCTGTGAGCAGTTAACCCCAGCAGATAGAAGTGAAACTCTACCATGCAGAGCTTCTTTTTCCTGGGTGACCCTATTTCTCAATCACATGGGACGTGGAAAGATCATAAGTGCTTTGAGAGTTCAACATAAACTTGATCCTTCAGATTGCTTTAAACCCTGAGATACCGTTTTAAATTTATTTCCATTTTTTATTGATTATATTTTTTTGTTTTTGAAACAGGGTCTTGCTCTGTCACCTAGGCAGGAGTACAATGGTGCAATCAAGCTCAGGTCAGCCTTGATATCCCTGGCTCAAGCAATCTTCTCACCTTAGCCTCCTAAGTAGCTGGGACTAGAGGTGTACACCACTGTGACCAGATGATGATGATGATGGTGATGATGATGGTTTAGTGGAGATGAGGTCTTGCTATGTTGCCCAGGCTGGCCTGAGATAATATTGTATATATATAGGTGCTCTTTGACTTACAGTGGGGTTATTTCCTGCTAAGCCCATCATAAGCTGAAAATATCTTAAGTAAAAAATGCATTTAATACACCTAATCTATAGAACATCATGGCTTAGCCTAGCCTACCTTAAAACACATTCAAAACACTTACATAGCCTAGAGTTGGGCAAAACCATCTAACACAAATCCTATTTTATAATAAAGCATTCAGTATATTATATGATTTATTGAATACTTTACTAAAAGTGAAAAACAGAATGGGTGTATGGGTACTCGAAGTATGGCTTCTACTGAAGGTGTACCACTTTTGTATCACTGTAGAATTGAGCAATTTTAAGTCAAACCATCGTTAAGTCAGGGACCATTGGTATTCAAATTTGTAGCAACCAAATTGCAAGATAGGATATTCCAATCAAGTCAGGATACCTGTGTTTTACCTTGGCTGCTAAAATAATTAGATCTGTTATGATACCAGTTATTTAAATTCTTTGAGATGGGTTTTCTTATTTGGAAATAAAAGAATTGAATTTGATCAGGGGTAGCAAACTTTTTCTGTGAAGGACAAGATAGGATATATTTTAAGCTTTCTGGGCTATACAGTCTCTGTGGCAAATACTCAATTCTGTCATCGTGGTGGTAAAGCAGCCATAGGTGATACACAAATGAAAGATTGTGGCTATGTTTTCATAAAACTGTATTTTAAAAAAGCAGGGCCTGGCACGAAGACTCACGCCTGTAATCCCGGCACTTTGGGAGGCAAGGCAGATGCATCGATTGACCACAGGAGTTTGAGACCAGCTTGGGTGACATAGTGAGACCTCATCTCTATAAAAACTACAGAAATTAGCCGGGAGTGGTGGCATGCATCTGTAGTCCCAGCTACTTGGCAGCCTGAGGTGGGAAGATCACCTGAGCCCAGGGAGGTCAAGGCTGCAGTGAGCCATGATTGAGCCACTGTGCTCCAGCCTGGGTGACAGAATGATACTCTGTCTCAAAAACAAAAACGAAACTAGTGAGTCAGATTTGGCCCACAGGCCATATGGCCATACATATCAGTCTGTTTTCACACTGCTATAAAGACACCACCTGAGACTGGGTAATTTGAAAAGGAAAGAATTGTAATTGACTCACAGTTTCACATGGCTGGGGAAGCCTCAGGAAACTTACAATCACGTCAGAAGGCGAAGGTAAAGCAAGGCTCGTCGGAGGTGGTGGCAGGTGTGAGAGAGAGAGGGGACATTCAAAACTGCTGTTTTTAAAACAATCAGATCTTGTGAGAACTCCTTCACTATCAGGAGAACAGCATGGGGGAAACCGCCCCCATGATCCAATCATCTCTCATCAGGTCCCTCCCTCCACATATGGGGATTACAGTTGAAGATGAGATTTGGGTGGGGACACGGAGCCACACCGTATCACCATAGTTTGCTTTCTCCTGGATTTGATGACTATAGAAAAAGTCATCATATTTTAACATCCTTTTAGTCAGTCGTAGTGTTATCTCTGACTAGCTATCTTAACCCTATGGAATTTAACTTGCTGCAGTTCAGTCTGCTTAATTCTAATTAGTAGCGCATCTGTTATTCATTTACCTTTTTTATATATTATACTTAGGCAGATCTTTTTTTTAAAGCCCCCTCTGTTGTATGTGTGTGTGCATGTGTGTCTCTGAGTGTGTTTTTTAAGTTAAACCACTTGACCTAACAATCCTAGAGCTAAAAGTCACCTTCATAGGTCATTTCATTCATATTTCTGCCTTTGGGCGACAGTACAATTACATGCCACTAAAAGCTGATGCTCTCTCTCATTGACATGGTTTCATAATAGAGTAGCAACAGTTGAGCAGAACAAGGAATCCTAGCTTGGGAATAGGAAGGCAGAGAATGGGGTCCAGAAAAACTTCCAGAAGAGGTCATTTTTACCTTGGGTCTAAGATTTCTGGTGTTCTGCTAAGAAGGTGGGGAGAAGGGAGGCGGGAACTGCTGGTGAAGGGGAAATAATGTGGATATTTCAGTTCCATGGAGTTGATCTTAAATATCTCAGGAATTCTACCCAGGAGTAAAAGTTTGCATGTTGCTCTTTTACTCTCCAGTACTTTAGTATCTTTACGGACACTTTTCAAGTTACCTTCTATGATAATGACATGATATTAATTTCTCAGAACTGCAGTTAATCCCTGGGGTCTGTGGATTCCGAATTTCAAACCCTCCCATTTTGTTGGTCTGTTCCTTACATGCTAGTTTAGAGGTAAGTGATGTATGTTTCAACCTTCCCACATCTTTGCCTTTTTTCTTGATCTGATTGTGACAATTTGTAGTACTTTCTCTGCTACACAGCAAGATGATACATGTGCACTCTGCATGAACAAGGGACAGAAGGCATCATTTCCCTTTAGGACAGTGATGATGTGGCAAATACTCAGTTCCGTCATTGCAGTGGTAAAGCAGCCGTAGGTGATACATAAATGAAAGATTGTGGCTATGTTTTCATAAAACTGTATTTTAAAAAAGCAGGGCCTGGCACAAAGACTCACGCCTGTAATCCCAGCACTTTGGGAGGCAAGGCAGATGGATCAATTGACCACAGGAGTTTGAGACCAGCCTGGGTAACATAGTGAGATCTCGTCTCTATAAAAACTACAGAAATTAGCCAGGAGTGGTGACAGTCTCCCTTCATTCATGTCACCAGCCCCCAGCACAATTCTTGGCACATTGTTGGCACATAGTAAATATTAAATAGGCCGGGTGCGGTGGCTCAAGCCTGTAATCCCAGCACTTTGGGAGGCCGAGACGGGTGGATCACGAGATCAGGAGATCGAGACCATCCTGGCTAACACGGTGAAACCCCGTCTCTACTAAAAACTACAAAAAAACACTAGCCGGGCGAGGTGGCGGCACCTATAGTCCCAGCTACCCGGGAGGCTGAGGCAGGAGAATGGCGTGAACCCGGGAGGCGGAGCTTGCAGTGAGCTGGGATCCGGCCACTGCACTCCAGCCTGGGCGACAGAGCGAGACTCCATCTCAAACAAACAAATAAATAAATAAATAAGTAAATATTAAATAGAATTCTTTTGGGGAGATACATTTTTTACTCCACTTAGTATCTGTTTAAACATGAAAAACTTTCTTAACTTTCTCTTGGCCTCTCTGTATACCAAATAAGCATGCAACATTTAGTTCTTCATAAATTCACTTATTCAACATAAATTTATTGAGAGTGTGCCTGATGTGATTGCTGGGGACTATACTTTTCTAGTTCATTATAGGTGAATGAACTGACCAAGTACCATGTGACAAAGCTAGGAAAGACTTACTTGAAGGAAAAAAAAAGAATAATCAGAGTAAACCGAAGATTAAATAAGGTTATCTCATGAAGTATGGTGGTTTAATGATTTTTTTTTTAAATTGGAACTTCTATGCCATTTATATCCCTTTATAGTCTCCACTATCACTGACTCAATATTTTCCTTTAAATTAATTTATATTTTTATTTAGGTAAATTTAGTCTCACCCTGAAATGATAAATATACATAACAAGAAAATGAAATTGTGATTCCTTAGATACTATTATTTAGTAGTAGACTAAATGCAGTCAAGTAAAAATATATGGGTTATATAGTATAGAATTCATAATAATGTAAATATATAAAGTAAATATATATTTTGTATACATATATTTAAAATATATTTTAATTAAATGTGCATATATATTTCTAATAGTGGTTTTACGTAGAACTATTCAAACAAGGATTTGAAATTTTTTCATGTCTCCTTCAAAAATCATGCAGTTTTTGAGTTTTTAGCAAAAACTTATACAGGATTTCAGCATCAAATGAGTTGCACAGGATGAAAATTCAAAATTCCTTCTAATCTAAAATTGCATAATTCTGTGAAGACTTATAGCAGTTTCTCATTCTGGCCACTGGATGGCAGCAACAAGTTCCTCTGTTTTTATTAAATTTCACCACTGGATAGTGATCATCACCTCATTTCATTCCATCTCAATTTAAAGCGCACCTACTCAGTTTAACCACTAGATGGAGCTTGTGTTGTTTTCACTTCATGGCAGAATTTTTCTTTAACTTGGAAAACAGACATAGTAACGAGATTTTTCAGCAGGTGATACATATTTTGGAAAGTTTTTTTGAGTAAAAATCTGCTTAGTAAATCAGATAATGATATTTGAATTGTTTTTATAATATCCATTCAGACAAATATTTTGTTTAAACTTTTTAAAACAAAACAAAGTTTCTGCATTCCTTGCAAGTTTATATCAGGGAGAAGATGTGTGACAATATCAGAAGCACCCGGACATACCTTAGGAAGAGCTTGTGCCTAAAGTAATTTCCTCTGATGGACCGTATCTTTGCAAATAACTTCTCAGACACACCTGGAAATTTCCTTTTGGACGCCCTCACTTTGGCATACCTTCTGCAGTGGACTGTTTTTTTTAGCAGTATTCACCCTTCTGCTATGGGAAAGGAAGCACATTCCTGTTTTTCCTGCCACTGTTTTCCTACCACACTGCATTAGAGTCATCTAGACAAAGTTTTTATTTTCAGTTATAATCTGACAACTGATTTATTTTTTCTTTCTAATATCTAAGCTTAAACCTCAGTCTCCTGAGTAGCTGGGACTACAGGTGTGCACCACTACACCGGGCTAATTTTTGTAGTTTTGTAGAGACGACGTCTCACTATGTTTACCCAGTCAATATCTAAACTTAAAATCCTAAAGCCACAAGAAGAATGATATGCACTTCTCTGGATCTTCTAATCACGTATTTCCGTTGAGCCTCTTTCTGCTCATTTCACTGCCAAGACTATGTTCTAACCAAAATTATCTTTAGTTAATCAAGTCTTCTGTTGGTAAAAGTGTTTTCAAAATTATTTCTTACTGTAAATTGCAAAATTTTTGAATTACAAATTAATTCATTGAATTGTTTCCCTTTCTGTATCTAACTGTTAAAATGTCCTATTTTTCTAGATATTTATGGGCTTCTCATGTGAGTAAGCATCAGTGAATTAACTATGTTTCTATTAATACTTACCTTTCTTTAAGTTTTATTATTTATATGTAGAGATGAGGTCTTGCTCTGTCGTTCAGACTGGAGTGTAATGGTATGATCATAGCTTACCATGGCCTCAAACTCCTGGGGTTCAAGTGATCCTCCTGCCTCCGCCTCCTGAGTATTGGGACTACAGGTCTGTGCCACCACACTTGGCTGATTATTATTATTTATTTATTTTATTTCTTTATTTTTGAGACAAGGTCCCCCTCTGTCACCCCTAGAGTGCAGTGCTGGGATCTCAGCTCACTGCAACCTCCGCCTCCTGGACTCAGTTGATCTTCCAACCTCAGCCTCCATAGCAGCTGGGAGTACAATGAGTGCACCACCATGCCTGGCTGATTTTTGTATTTTTTGTAGAGACAGGATTTCACCATGTTGCCTAGGCTGATCTCGAACTACTGGCCTCAAGTGATCCTCCACCTTGGCCTCCTGAGTATTTAGGACTACAGGGCATGCCACTGTACTCAGCTTGTTTTTAAATTTTTTTAGAGATGAAGTCTGGCTATGTTGTTCATGTTAATCTGGAATCTCCTATGTCCATGTTAATCTGGAACTCCCGGCCTCAAGCGATTCTCCTGCCTCAGTCTCCTGTTTGAAATGTTTGTTTTTCGGTGCCATAAAGAAATAGCACTTGAACGTAAATTTAATTTATTGAGTAAGGCCATTTTTACTTCCTGCAGAAAGGGTACAATCGCCAGCAGTTTTGCCACAATAGTACACCAAACAAAGGAGACAGGGTCATTTATAACCCCACGCGTCCACCCTACTGCTGTGTCCGGTTGCCACTGGCTGGAACAGGACCTCACGTTCTGTATTTGTTCTGATTGGCTAGTAACTGAGAACTTTTTAAAAGAGGTAAAGGTAGAGGGGAACAAATGAAGGAGGAAGTAACCTGTGGAACGCTAAGAAAGGTACAAACACTTTTAAATAAGGAAGAGGAACAGGCTATGACCTAATGCTTGCTTGGACTGGTATGAGTATGCCAGGGCAAATATTGAGGCTAAATTGTGGGAGCTAAGAACTAAAGTAGATTGATTTATTTATTACGGCTAGCAGGTATTTCAGAATGTTAGCACAGGTCTTTGAATAAATTTTGCTTCTAAGAGAAGTTACTCTTTATTCCTAATTAGACGGGAAGGAAAGAAGACGAAACTCTACTTTACTTTTTACACTACTAAGCAGTTGAGATGACAGACATGAACCACTGCACTCAGCCACCTTATATTTTTAAACCAGTTTATTCCATTTTAGGAGATAGGTGGTTGAAGTTTCAATAAATGAAAGAAGTAAATGCATGAATCAAACTGCCTCTTTGTTGTCTCTACTTTACTTTTAAGAAATATTCAACACAGTCAAATATGAACTGGAGGAGAGATTCTATACCTAAGAATCAATTGTATATAAATAAGACCTTAGATTTTTAATACAATGACTTTTTAAAAAGATATTAATATGGCTTTTTAAAAAAATACATGTGTATATGGTTGATATTAAAAACAGCACGTTGTAATCAGTTTCAAACTGTCCTTTTGTTTATATTTTTGGATCTGAATCATTTATACAATAATTCTTAAAATACTGTGGATCAAGGGATGAAACCTGAGGCCAGGAAGCTGGAGGCAAGTACTCTCTCCCTCAATGGACACAAAGTGTGACCTCACACAGACAACAACTCCCTTTGGATGTATTTGCCTTATTGTTTAAAGTAAGATGTTTGGACAAGATCATTTAGGGAGGCCGGGCGCGGTGGCTCAAGCCTGTAATCCCAGCACTTTGGGAGGCCAAGACGGGTGGATCACGAGGTCAGGAGATCGCGACCATCCTGGCTAACACGGTGAAACCCCATCTCTACTAAAAAATACAAAAAACTAGCCGGGTGAGGTGGCGGGCGCCTGTAGTTCCAGCTACTCGGGAGGCTGAGGCAGGAGAATGGGGTAAACCCAGGAGGTGGAGCTTGCAGTGAGCTGAGATCCGGCCACTGCACTCCAGCCTGGGCAACAGGGTGAGACTCTATCTCAAAAAAAAAAAAAAAAAAAGATTATTTAGGAAGTCTCAATTTTCAAAATACTTAAATTTAAACAATACATATATTTGAAGGTTCATATTTATATGTAGCAATAGGTAGACAATATTTAGGCCCTTTCAGTATTCTGAATTCATAATGAAATAAATAGCTTCAAAATATGAAGTTAGAGCATTCAGTTAAAATACATGGCGAGTCAGAAGACTCAACAAAGAAATGTACTATATGTTTCCTTTCAGAGTTCCTAGGGAGCCAGTTTTAAGAATCTAAGAGAAAAATACGACAATTGAAAACATCACACCAAACTTATTTTTCCTGTTTATACTTACCTAGCTTTTCTAGCTTCATGTTCATTTTGTCAGTAAGAAAAAAAAAACAGCCGGGCGCGGTGGCTCAAGCCTGTAATCCCAGCACTTTGGGAGGTCGAGACGGGCGGATCACGAGGTCAGGAGATTGAGACCATCCTGGCTAACACGGTGAAACCCCGTCTCTACTAAAAATACAAAAAACTAGCCGGGCGTGGTGGCGGGCGCCTGTAATCCCAGCTACTCGGGAGGCTGAGGCAGGAGAATGGCGTAAACCCAGGAGGCGGAGCTTGCAGTGAGCCGAGATCCGGCCACTGCACTCCAGCCCGGGCG
Organism: Colobus angolensis palliatus; assembly: GCF_000951035.1. Lineage (NCBI taxonomy): Eukaryota > Metazoa > Chordata > Mammalia > Primates > Cercopithecidae > Colobus > Colobus angolensis. The sequence goes on from NW_012114566.1 coordinate 5,717,361, forward strand.
ACAGAGCAAGACTCCGTCTCAAAAAAAAAAAAAAAGAAAGAAAAAAAAAACAAGTAGTTGAAACTCTGCCAAGTATTATCTTTTAAGCTGAATATTTTTCAAACCACACTTTTCATTTTTTTATTAAAATTATTCTTTCTCAATTTTGAAAGCATAAAATTTATGAGAAGCAAAAAAGAAAATAGAATATTTATTCTACTTCCCTATTATTCTCTCTCAATATTTTTATGTGAGGCTCAGAATAGACTTTTACCCTGTGTGAGATGAATTTAAAAGTGCCTCGGAATGCAATTGCCCTTATTGTGCTTGTAATGGGGAAAGTAAGTTTTATATTTAAAAGTTATTTTATCATTAAAAAGTGACAACATTTCACTGTATATTAAGATGGAGGCTATTTGTCATACCAAAAAGTTTGGTTTCTAGTTATCAAGAGAAAGCTGCAAGAGCAACATTCCCTAAGCCCCTTTAAAAACTAAATTCAAGTAATATTTCTCAAAGTTTTACTAACTTATGCATACAAATGAACTATCATTAAATGTGATACTTCACATATTGATTGCCCCCACGTACATATTAGGGCACCCATAGCATAACCACAAAATTTCCTAGATTTATTTATTATTTAAAATTTCTTAGAATATTATTAAGCTCCAGACAGAATCTCGGAAAGATTCCTCACATAGTTTTTTTATTCCAAACTTCACAGCCAAACCAGCTGTGGCCTATGCCTTGCCTGTCCCTGCCCCTCTGGGAGAATTTTGATTCTTGGCCCTTGACCCAACACTTGGCAGTGTTCCCTTGAGTCCTCATTATGCCAAGTCTACCTACATTTTGCTTTGCCCAAGAGAATGAAGAGATGCCTCTTACCAAATTCTGTGTAACCTGGGTCATCTGAGTCTCGGAGCACTATTATTTGTACTCCAGATCTCAGGGGCTTATGAAACCAAGATATCAGCCTCTGCTTGAGCTGTCTCTGTAGGCGTCAGACATTGTCTGGGAGGTGTGGTGGAGGAGAGAGACAGGCACCATTCTGTCCTGTTTTTCCTCTCTTGCTTAGATATCATTTACCTTCAGTACAATTCCCATCCTCTCCTTCAGCCAATCCATAGCCTCCATACAGTATAGTTCCAGGAAATCTGTGGCTGAATGGTTTGAGTTTTATTAGAGTGCCTGCCTGCACATGCCACGTGTACATACAGGAATAGCTGTTTTCATAGACTTGATAAAGTCTCAATATCACCAAATGACCCTATCTTTGCTCTTGATATCTTTGCTCATGACACAAAAAAGGAACATTAAGTGGCAGGCCAGTGCATCACGCTCTGTTTGCAGTTCATTCAGTTCTTATATGTCGGATATATTTTTACACTCTACTTGACCTTAAGAGATAAGCCAGAAAAGCACATGTGTTCTGACCCCTAATATTCCAACACCAGTTATTGTGTGCCCTTGTCACTCATCTTAATATAAGACATCTCAGGCAGCAAATGGCAGTATTTTCACACCAGTGCTAGAGTTTAGAGGGGGGAAAATGAGAGAAAGCAAGCCCAAATGCTTCAGTAAAAATAAATGCATTATCTAATATTATTTGCTTTCCTCTCTGAGAAAACTTAGCATTATTATTTAACTGCTTGTTTTCTTATTTTTAAACTGGAAGAAATTTAGGAGTCAATAAAGCAGTTATAAATATTACCAGTAACACTGATTTCCACATTTGCACATGTTTAAATCATATTGCACTTTTTTGGGGATAAACAAACTTTACGTAAAAGTTGGAAAAGTCTTCTTGATTATGATTTCAAAAAGTGGTTTTGGGGAAAAGCTTACATTGTATGATATTTAAATCCATTTTTTAGGTATGTTTTACTTGATTATACTAAGTTAATTTAAAATAATTTGAAGGTATGTTCCCAGACCAAACTGAGGATTGGGCTATTATTTCTCGTGGCCCAATAACAAGATGCAGATGAACAGGGGAGAAAGAGAGTTTTTATTTCTGTAACTGGTTACAGGGAGAAGGCCTGGAAATTATCACCAGACCAACTCCAAATTAGAAAGTTTTCCAGAGCTTTTATACCTTCTAAGTTATATGTCTGTGTAAGTGTGCATTCATCTGAAGATATAAGTGATTAACTTCTTTTAATCTATAACTAAGGTCTGAGCCCTGAAGACCTTCCTCTGCAGCCTCAGTAAATTTACCTAGTCTAAATGGGTCCAGGTGCTGGAGTTATTACCTTTATCTTGTCTCCTGCTAAATCACTGAGGTTTGAGGAGTTCCTTTAGACCTTCAATAAACTTGCTTGCGGAGGCCTGGGGAGTTTCTTCACATCCAGGGTAAAAGCTTGTTTAATCCTAAATGAATCCTATTAAGAATTCCTTCATTATTTTGTCATGCTTTAAGGCCCAGGGAAGGCCTAGGCAAACTCTTGGTGGGCTTTTGTTACATCCCAGCCTTGTATAAGGGCATGGGCTTTTTTCGTTTTTAATATTTAACTTAACCATTCGGTCAGTACTGACATAGTTGTGATAGAGACCTGCGTTAGTGAGACCTGGCCTGCCACAGGTACATGGTATTCACTTACATTTTCTTCCTTTGCAAGTTTTATTTAAGTGACATTTGTACAATTTTTCTGTCATGGAAATTTTACCTCCAGTGTTTAATAGCAAAGCATTTAAAGGAGGGCATAATTTTACAAAAAAAAAGAAAGATTATGTAAAAGGAGATATTTATTGGAAAGGTCAAACATGGGCATTTCCTTTTTATGCATGATTTACTCTTAATTTTTGCTTCTTTGTAAATCAATAAGACACTTTAATCTGATTGTTTCTCATTCCACAGATCTTTAAGCAAGCGACAATGAAGGCATTGCGGAAAAAATCTATTTTGCTAACTGGCTATCTGGAATACCTGATCAAGCATAACTATGGCAAAGATAAAGCAGCAACCGAGAAACCAATTGTGAACATAATTACTCCATCTCATATAGAGGAGCGGGGGTGCCAGCTAACAATAACATTTTCTGTTCCAAACAAAGATGTTTTCCAAGAACTAGAAAAAAGAGGAGTGGTTGTAAGTATGTCTTGCTTTGCTACCAGATTTTGTCTGTGGGCTGCATGTTAGCGAGAAAATTTGGATTGTTTGGTTTATTCATTGTTGCATGTTATTTCACATCAGTCAGTCAATTAAGGATAAATTAAGTGCCAACTAAGCCCTCAGCACTGTGCTAACTGAAAGGCATAGAGATCTGTCATTTCTGATAAAAAAGAAGATACCACAAACTTGGGTTATAGGAATAGTTTTTTGTAACTTATTCTTTTCATAACAGTTTGGGCAGAAAAAAATTATTATTTCAGCATACTCAGTTAGGACATTGTTTTCTCTAGTTTGTACTATAATTCATTTATTGAAAGAATGGAATTAAATATCATACCAATTTATTGACGGGTAAATAAAGAAAGTCTTATTCAGTTGCTTGATCAAATTAAGTTACTTTCAACTTTGTCACTTCAGTCAAAAAAGATATATATACACTTTCCAGGAGTGGTAACATTGCAAGGAATAATTTTTTTTAACCCTTCAGCCTATATGACCTTCTTGAAGGTCTCTTGAAGAGAACTAATAAATGTGAACTGGGTCATTTCAGGGAAAAAAAGATAACGTATCTACTTCCAATGATTATGTAATTAAGGCACTGCTTGGCTCATGTTTACCTCCAAACCTGTAGGAGAGGTTACCCCCAGATGCTGAAGGCACAAGTCAGAAGATTCTAGATCAGACTCTGCCATTGTCAAGCTCTGTCCTCTTAGGAAAGTTCATTAGGATCTATTGGCTTGAAATTTTCATCTGTATTTGGTGTATAAAAATAATTGCCTCCAAGAGTTGTGATTGGATTGGAATCGGACAGCACACATAAATTATACACTATATTGTCTAGCCTGTAGCAGATGTTTTCTAAAGTTAACCATAGTGATCTCCAGGCATGTCCAATTATCTGGTGCTACTTCAGGACCTACAATGTAGCTCACTTCTTATTTGTGAGATCACAGATTAGAGAATAACTTGAAGGATAATTTACTAAAAGTCTCCAGACCCCAGTGAGGTTTTCATTCACTTAAATTCATCTGAGTTCCAGTCCTTCCATGGGGTCCCCACAGGAAAAAAAAAAAAAAAAAAAATGAAAAACTGTATGTATGATCTATTAAATGCTTAAGGAAGATAGCTGCTGAATAGATTTCAGGAATTTATCTTGGCTATTCATGCACCAATCCATTCTTATTTCTTAAATTATTATCAAGAGAAAAGTTTCATAAAACATAAAAACACCATGTTTTACTTAAATATATTGCTTATATTTTGCTTATATATTTAGGGAAATCATTATGAAGGTACTTTACATAAGTTTATCTTGAATGTATATTTTCAATGTGTAAATAACACTAACATTATTGTGGCTTTATTTTTCCCGCACAGTGTGACAAGAGAAATCCAAATGGCATTCGAGTGGCTCCAGTTCCTCTCTATAATTCTTTCCATGATGTTTATAAGTTTACCAATCTGCTCACTTCTATACTTGACTCTGCAGAAACAACAAATTAGCAGTGTTTTCTAGGACAACTTAAGCAAATTATACTGAAAGCTGCTGTGGTTATTTCAGTATTATTCAATTTTGAATTATTAAAAGTATGTCACCATTGACCACATATAACTAACAATAAATAATATATCTTACAGAAAATCTGTTATAATTTTTTAAGGTCTGTGGCACTGAGGAGTCCACAGGGCTGCCAAGGTGCTTGGTGTTTGGGGGACCGAAACTGTGTTGGTTCAAGTATTATCTATACAGTCTCGATAAGCTGTCACATTTCATGGTCATTGATATGTTTTATGTGGTTTAATTTCTGATTGAACTGACAACTTCATAATGTATGTGCAATTATTGTGTCAATTTTGGAAATATTACTTTAGTTTCAATTTACCAAGGTGTTTCTTTGAAGCATTGTAGTCTGATATATATACATACATATATATATATATATATACACACACACTCACACACATATGATTTTAAAATGTTACATCCAATTCCAATCTAGGGTAAAGGAAATACATTTCCTGGGGTAGTGGCTTTCAAATATATTTTGGGCACAATCCACATTGCTCCTGCTGATCTATAATACCAGAAACAAGTATTTATGTGAATATACGCCATATATTATTGATTCTAAGATACTTTTGTCATATTTTAACATCTTTGAAAGAGGACCCATCTTTCAATTTTTAATCAAGTTTCTTACAGTCACCGTTGGCCATCTTTCTCATTACCATCTATGAAATCAGCATGCATCTCAAATAAATAGGTACCATCTTCTATCTGATAAAATAGTCTAAATAACAAAAATAAAAGTGTTTGCGCTTATTTGCCTGTGCTCTAATATGTACTATTCTATTTTATCTCATTATAAGAAATGTTGGAAACTCATTATATTGATTTCCTCACCCACTCGTGAGCTCTAATTCACACTTTTTAAGAATGTTTCTTTCTTTAATGTTATCGTAATCTCTTACTTTTTAAATGGGAACTTCCCCTAATATAAGGGCTTAGATATTATATTACTATGTTTCCATAGTAAATAAATAACCCCAAGATCTTTTTGAGGATTAGAAGTATAAGAAATATGTACTCCATCTCTTGACCTTTTTGTCTCAAGTCTATGGACCTTTCTCACCCACTTTGAAAAACCTAAAGTGACACTCAGCCCTGTTGGACTTACCTAGTTTTCAATTGTTGATGCCACAATCATTATTTATAAGTTGGCAAAATAGCGTAGATATGTATACATAGCCAACAAGAAAGAGTGACATAATTATTGCCCCCGATTACACAAATTTGAATGAAATAAACAAACTTAGATAAACATTTTGGATGGTAGATGTAAATAATAATATGTGGAACTCCAGCATCAATACCTGCCAATACCAGTAACTACTGATATTTATCAAGTACTTACCATGCACCATGTATTGTACTATCTTACTCGTGTTATCTCCCTTAATTGAGTGGTTACATACTGCTTTAGCAAATCTTCCCACTGCAACTAATCCTCATAGATGGAAGAGTTCTCAAAACCTTAAAACTCACGCGTGAGTGGATTCATATATATATGTTAAGTTCTTGGATACATGTGCAGAACATACAGGTTTGTTACATAAGTATACATGTGCCATGGTGGATTGCTGCACCCATCAACCCGTCATCTACATTAGATCTTTCTCCTAATGCTAACCCTCCTCTTGCCCCCCACTCCCTGACAGGACCTGGTGTGTGATGTTCCCCTCCCTGTGTTCATATGTTCTCATTTTTCAACTCTTACTTATGAGTGAGAACTTGCAATGTTTGTTTTTCTGTTCCTGTGTTAGTTTGCTGAGAATGATGGTTTCCAGCTTCATCCATGTCCCTGCAAAGGACATGAACTCATTCTTTTTTATGGCTGCATAGTATTCCATGGAATCTATGTGACACATTTTCTTTATCCAGTCTATCATTGATGGGCATTTGGGTTGGTTCCAAGTCTTTACTATTGTGAATAGTGCCACAATAAACATATGTGTGCATGTGTCTTTATAGTAGAATGATTTATAATCCTTAGGGTACATACACAATAATAGGATGGCTGGGTCAAATGGTATTTCTGGTTCTAGATCCTTGAGGAATCACCACACTGTCTTCCACAATGGTTGAACTAATTTACACTCCCACCAACAGAGTCTTCCTATTTCTCCACAGCTTCTCCAGCAACTGTTGTTTCCTGACTTTTTAATGATGGCTATTCTAACTGGCATGAGATGGTATCTTGTTTTGGTTTTGATTTGCGTTTCTCTAATGACCAGTGATGATGAGCTTCTTTTCGTATGCTTGTTGGCCACATAAATGTCTTCTTTTGAGAAATGTCTGTTCATATCCTTTGCCTGCTTTTTAATGGGGTTGTTTTTCTCTTGTAAATTTGTTTTTTTCTTTTTGCTTTATTTTATTTATTTATTTTTATCATTATACTTAAAGTTCTAAGGTACATTTGCACAATGTGCAGGTTTGTATACATGGGCCATGTTGGTGTGCTGCACCCATTATCTCGTCATTTACATTAAGTATATCTCCTAATGCTATCCC
>NW_012114566.1:5725088-5726167 GCF_000951035.1 Colobus angolensis palliatus
GCAAATAAACTAGAAAATCTAGAAGAAATGGATAAATGGTTCAACATACACAAATCAATAAACGTAATCCGTCATATAAGCAGAACCAAAGACAAAAACGACATGATTATCTCAATAGATGCAGAAAAGGCCTTTTACAAAATTCAATAGCCCTTCATGCTAAAAATTCTGAATAAATTAGGTATTGATGGGACGTATTTCAAAATAATAAGAGCTATTTGTGACAAGCCCACAGTCAATATCATACTGAATGGGCCATAACTGGAAGCATTCCCTTTGAAAACTGGCACAAGACAGGGATGCCCTCCCTCACCACTCCTTTTCAGCATAGTACTGGAAGTTCTGACCAAGGCAATCAGGCAGGAGAAAGAAATAGAGTGTATTCAATTAGGAAAAGAAGAAGTAAAATTGTCCCTGTTTGCAGATGACATTATTGTATATTTAGAAAACCCTGTCGTGGCTGGGGGCGGTGGCTCAAGCCTGTAATCCCAGCACTTTGGGAGGCCGAGACGGGCGGATCACGAGGTCAGGAGATCGAGACCATCCTGGCTAACATGGTGAAACCCCGTCTCTACTAAAAAATACAAAAAACTAGCCGGGCGAGGCGGCGGGCGCCTGTAGTCCCAGCTATTCGGGAGGCTGAGGCAGGAGAATGGCATGAACCCGGGAGGCAGAGCTTGCAGTCAGCTGAGATCCGGCCACTGCACTCCAGCCTGGGTGACAGAGCAAGATTCCATCTCAAAAAAAAACCCTGTCGTCTCAGCCCAAAATCTCCTTAAGCTCATAAGCAACTTCAGTAAATTTGTTTAAGTCCCTTGTAGATTATGTATATTTGCCCTTTGTCAGATGGATAGATTGCAAAAATTTTCTCCTAGTCTGTAGGTTACCTGTTCACTCTGATGATAATTTCTTTTGCTGTGCAGAAGTTCTTTAGTTTAATTCAGTTCCCTTTGCCGAATTTTGACTTCTGTTGCAATTGCTTTCAGTGTTTTAGTCTTGGATTCTTTGTCCATGCCTATATCCTGAATGGTATTGTCTAGGTATTCTTCTAGAGTTTTTTTTTTTTTTTTTTTTTTTTT
>NW_012114566.1:5726217-5781421 GCF_000951035.1 Colobus angolensis palliatus
TTTCTGGGGTTTCAGGTCTTACAATTAAGTCTTTAATCCATCTTGAGTTAATTTTTGTATAAGGTGTAAGGAAGGGGTCCAGTTTCACTTTTCTGCATATGGCTAGCCAGTTTTCCGAACACTATTTATTAAATAGGGAATCCTTTCCCCATTGCTTGTTTTTGGCAGGTTTATCAAAGACCAGATGGTTGTAGATGTGTGGTGTTATTTCTGAGGCCTCTGTTTTGTTCCATTGGTCTATATATCTGTTTTTGTTCAGCACCATGCTGTTTTGTTTACTGTAGCCTTATAGTATACTTTGAAGTCAGGTAGTGTGATGCCTCCAGCTTTGTTCTTTTTGCTTAGGATTGTCTTGGCTATACGGGCTCTTTTTTTGGTTCCATATGAAATTTAAAGTAGTTTTTTCTAATTCTGTGAAGAAATTCAATGGTAGCTTGATGGAAATAGCATTGAATCTATAAATTACTTTGAGCCATATGGCCATTTTCAGGATACTGATTCTTCCTATCTATGAGCATGGAATGTTTTTCCATTTGTTTGTGTCCTCTCTATATCCTTGAGCAGTGGTTTGTATTTCTCCTTGAAGTGGTCCTTTGCATCCCTTGTAAGTTGTATTCCTAGGTATTTTTTTTCTCTTTGTAGCAATTGTGAATCAGAGTTCACTCATTATTTGGTTCTCTGTTTGTCCTATATACCTATATTGGTGCATAGGAATGCTTATATTTTAAAAATGGAAGATGATGTCTCTCTATGTTACCCAGGCTGGTCTCAAAACTCCGGGGCTCGAATGATCCTCCTATCTTAACCTCCTGAGTATGAGACTTTAGTCACACACCACCATGCGTGACCAGGAATTGTTTTTGAACTTCATAGTGGTAAACAAAACAGATGTGTTTTCAGTTCTCATGGAATATGGAGCTTAGTAGGAGAAACATATGTTGAACTTGTAAGCACAGAAGTAAATCTATAGTGACAAATCGTAATTTCTGAAGGGTATTAATTAGATGGCTGAGTGAGGGGAAGATTTGGAAGGTGCTCTTACGTTTATAAATGTTCTACAATATTTCATGATAATCACATTAAAATTATATCAAAATATATATACAAGTCATGGAAAGCATAATCAGCACCATGTACTCAACACCTAGGTTAAAAACTAACATTAAAAATTCCCTTTCCTGCTCACATTCTGCTCCTTCCCCAAATCCGGAGATAACCATTGAATTATATTTTGTTTTCTTCATTCCCTTACTTTCTTTAAGTTTTACACCCATGTATGTACCCATAAAAATCTATTAGCTAATTTTGGTTGTGCATGAATATTGTATAAATGCAATTATACTGCATATATTCTGCTTTTGCACATATTTTTAGATTCATCCATTTGTGGCATGTAGCTTTCCATTCATTTTCATTGCTGCTCAGTGTTGTATTTCAAATTTTACATTTGTTTTAGAGAAGAGTAATAAACCATCTTTAAGTTCTAATATGCTACAGGTAATTTTGTAAACGATGTGAGGTGATGATTCTATTTCATTTGTTCCCATATAGATAATTTATATTATTAATAATTCCTTCTCTTTTGTAAGTCAGATTTCTATATATCTATATAAATATAGATATGTAGATATATGAAAGCAATATATATATGGACTTCTTTCTGGGCTATCTATACTTTCACACTGGCTAATTTGCTTGTTTTTTCATCAATACTTCACTGCCTTAATTACTACAACATAGCAGGGCCTGGCATCTGCTAGATTAAATTTCTCAGCTTCTTTTTATTAAGACTGCCCTGAATTGGCCTGGTTATCCTGGACCCCCTATTTTTTATAGATATTTTTGAATACATCTAAATAAATTTAGAATAAATCTATTGTGTTCCATAAAACCCCTGTTGGGATTTCAACTGAATTGCAATTAAATTTTAGATCAGTTTTAGAAGAATTGACTCAATAGTGAGCCTTCCTACCCAAGACCATGACATTTATTTCCATTTATTTATGGTTTCTTTAATGCTTCTCAAAATTTTTTATTTTCTCTATTATGGAAATGCACATTATAGTTTGACAAATTCCTAAGTACTTTTAATTCTTTTGTCATTCCACTTTATCATTTTTGTTGTTGTTTTAAAAGACAGGGTCTCGCTCTGTCACCCAGGCTGGAGTGTACTGATGTGATTATAGCTCACTGCAGCCTCAACGTTCTGGGCTCAAGTGATCCTCCCACTTCAGCCTCTGGAGTAGCTAGGACTACAGGTATGTGCCACAGTGCCTGGCTAATTTTTAAGTGTTAAATTTTTAAAAATGTTGTAGAAACAGTGTTTTGCTACATTTCCCAGGCTGGTCTCAAACTCCTGGCCCCAAGCAATCTTCCTGCCTCAGCTTCCCATACTTGGATTATACACATAAGCCATTGCACCAGCTCCATGTGTTATCTGTTATAAAATTTCATATTTAACTGATAGTACTCTATATACATGAATTTGACTGATACACATTTTTAATATAGGAAATTATGTGCGAATGAGCACACTTTTCTCTTTCCTTCCTTCCTTCTTTCCTTCCTTCTTTTCTTTCTTTCCTTTCTTTTCCTTTCTGTCTTTCTCTTTTCTTTCGTTCTTCTTTCTCTTTCTCTCTCTCTTTCTGTCTCTCTTTCTCTCTCTCTTTCTCTCTTACCCTCTCTCTTTCTCTCTCCCTTCCTTCCTGCCTTCCTTTCTTTCCTTCCTCCCTCCCTCCCTCCTTCCTTTCTTTCCTTCTTTCTTTCTTTCTTTCCTTCTTTCCTTCTTTTTTTTCTTTCCTTCCTTCCTACCTCCTTCCTTTCTTTCCTTCTTTCTTTCTTTCTTTCCTTCTTTCCTTCTTCCTTCCTTCCTTCCTTCCTTCCTTCCTTCCTTCCTTCCTTTCGTCTTCTTTCTCACAGGGTGTCACTCTGTTGCCCAGGCTGGAGTGAAGTGGCACATGATCATCCATCACTGCAGCCTCCAACTCAAACACTTCAGTGATCCTCTGGCCCCAGTTTCCCAGGCAGCTGGGACTACAGGCACATGCCACAATGCCAAGCTAATTTTTAAAAATAATTTTTTTAATAGATTCCGAGTCTTGCTATGTTGTCTAGAGTGATCTCAAAGTCCTGGCCTCAAGCAATCCTCCATCCTCAACCTCCCATTACAGGCATGACTCCTGGACCTCATTTTTTTTTTTTTTTGGAGACAGAGTGTCTGTCACCCAGGCTGGAGTGTAGTGACATGATCTCAGCTCGCTGCAACCTCTGCCTCCTGGTTTCAAACAATTTTCATGCCTCAGCCTCCCAAGTAGCTGGGATTACAGGCATGGGCCACTATGCCCAGCTAATTTTTTTATTTTTCATAAAGACAGGATTTCACCATGTTGGCCAGGCTGGTATCGAACTCCTGACTTCAGGTGATCCACCTACTTCGATCTCCGAAAGTTCTGGGATTACAGGTGTGAGCCACCACACCCAACCCCTCATTTTCTTTTTGATTTTTATTTATTTTCCTCTGTTTTTCTTCTTTTGAATTTATGGATGTGTGTGTGGGGATGTATGAAGTCTCTTTTTTCTTTCAATTTTTGTGGAAATTATACACTTATTCTTTGTTATTTTAACAATTACTCTGGCTATTTTAACATGCAAACATAATGAAATTTAGAATTAACCATTTGTATAACTCTCCTTCTGACTAGTTGAAGAAATGAGAGTGCTTTAATATCAAACAGCCAACTCTTTACTTATACACTATTGCTGTTCGTTACAGCATTTTTAGTCTAGCTTCCTCCCTCCTCTCTCTTTCTCTCTCACTAATCTTTGCTATTTCTCCCTACAATTCAGAATTTTATTTATTGATGAAGTACATATATAATTTATTACAATTCATTTTAATGAAGAGCTTTTAGTGGTAAATTGTATTAGTCTTCAGGAAAAACCACTTTTATTGATACTTTTTTCTCATTACTTAAAAATGGTTTCACTTAATATAGAATTCTTTGTTGACAGTAATTTTCTTTCAGGAAGTAGAAAATATTAAGTTACAGTCTTTTGACTTCTATTACTGCTGTTAAGCATTCAGCTACCTCTTACTACTTTGCCCTTAAGGGCTCTTTGTCTTTAATGATCTGCACTTTTATTATGATGTGTCTAGGCAGTTATTTATTCTATTTCTTTATTTGCTGTCTATCCAAGATTATAGGATTAATTTTTTAAGTTCTAGAAAATTCAGAAGTATCATTTATTCAATTATTACCTCTTTCTATTATTTCCTTTTTAAAATAAAACAATATATGTTAGAATTTTCTACTCTCTCATGTATGCCTTTAACCTCATATTTTCTATTTCTTTCTATTTCTATTTCTGGGCTGCAATCTTGTTTAACAATTCTAAAACATATTTTGTAGTTTCTAAAAGTTCTATTATTTTTCTTTTCAAAATTCCTTCCATTTGTGATCTTTTGAATGTACTTCTGCTTTAGGCATTAGTAATGAACATTGTGATTTCCCATTGAGGTTCCCTTCATCAACTGTTCTGCCTGGTGGCTGCCACCAACAATTTTAGCTACCTCCCTTCTCATACTTTGGGGTCAGGCCACACACTATAAAGGATTGGGAAAAAAATGAAAATATGAAAAACTTACACTTTGTATCAGTCAGGAGAAGGATAATCTTCACACTACAGTTTATGCTCCAGAAGCCACCCCTTCTCCGTGGGTTAGACCATGACTAGAAGTTTCCTGATACCATTCCCCTGCCCAGCTCTTTCGGTGATCCCCTTCACTTCCTCTGTTACAGGTTTCCCTGATGAGCACTGCTTCAATAAAACATAGTCATCCAAATCCCAGTCTCAAGCATGCTATTGTGGGAACCTGATCTAAGTCAGCATTTTCCTTATCTAATCACAAATACTTTATAGTCCGTATCTAATATATAATGAATGCACAGTTGTTTCTGTTGGAGTTCACATACGATGCCTTGTTTCCTTTGCAGTTTTGTGATTGAGAGCTTTGAACTGCTCATTTACCTGGACCTTTTGAATTCTTTGAAAACTGAGTTGTCTGATTTTCCAGAGTTTTTGTTTGCTTCTGCCAGTTGCACAGAATCACTGAGAAGAACATTTTAAATTCTTATTTTTTGTTTTATTCAGATCACATAAGTAGGATTTCTCTGAATACATATAATATATAAGCATATATTTATAAAAATAAAAACATAAAATATGAAATACATAATACAGTATAAAATCTGTGTAAACCTGATCATTAAATATATATTTACATAGTATAAATATAATAAATATTTAAAGCAATTGTATTTTTAAAAAATTTCTTCTAAAGAAAAACAGAATACATGTGCAGGTTTCTTACATAGATATACGTGTGCCATGGTGGTTTGCTGAACCTACTGACCCGTCTTCCAAGTTCCCTCCCCTCACCTCCCACCCCTCAACAGGCCCTGGTGTGTGTTGTTCCCCTCTCTGTGTCCATGTATTCTCAACTCCCACTTATGAGTGAGAACATGCAATATTTGGTTTTCTGATCCTGTGTTAATTTACTGAGGATGATAGCTTCCAGCTTCATCCATGTCCCTGCAAAGGACATGATCTCATTCCTTCTTATGGCTGCATAGTATTCCATAGTGTATATGTACCACATTTTCTTCATCCAGTCTATCAGTGATAGGCATTTGGGTTGGTTCCATGTCTTTGCCATTGTAAATAGTGCTGCAATAAACTAAGTGTGCATGTGTCTTTATACTAGAGTGATTTCTATTCTTCTTCTATATACCCAGTAATGGGATTGCTTGTTCAAATGATATTTCTGGTTATAGATTGCCATACTGTCTTCCACAATGGTTGAACTAATTTACATTCCCACTAACAGTGTAAAAGCATTCTTATTTCTCCACAGCCTCACAAGCATCTATTATTTTCTGACTTTTTAATGATTGCCATTCTGACTGGCATGAGATGGTATCTCATTGTGGTTCTGATTTGCATTTCTCTGATGATCAGTGATGTTGAGCATTTTTTTATATGTTTGTTGGCCACTTAAATGTCTTCTTTTAAGAAGCGTCTTTTCATATCCTTTGTCCATTTTTGGGTGGGACTGTTTTTTTCTCGTAAATATGTTTAAGTTCTTTGAAAATTCTCGGTATTAGACTTTTGTCAGATACGTAGATTGGAAAAATTTTCTCCCATTTTGTAGGTTGCCTGTTCACTCTGATTATAGTTTCTTTTGCTGTACAGTAGCTCTTTAGTTTAATTAGATTCCATTTGTCAATTTTGGTTTTTGTTGCAATTGTTTTTGGTGTTTTAGTCATGAAGTATTTGCCCATGCCTGTGTCCTGAATGGTATTGCCTAGATTTTCTTTTAAAGTTTTTATGGTTTTTGGTTTTACACTTAAGTCTAAAGACTTAATCCACCTTGAATTAATTTTTGTATAAGGTGTAAACAAAGGGTCCTGTTTCCATTTTCTGCATATGGCTAGCCAATTTTTCCAGCACTATTTACTGAATAGGAGATCCTTTACCCTTGCTTGTTTTTGGCAGGTTTGTTGAAGATCAGATGATTGTAGATGTGTGGTGTTATTTCTGATGTCTCTGTTCTGCTCCAGTGGTCTATATGTCTGTTTTGGTACTATTACCGTGTTGTTTTGGTTACTGTTGCCTTGTAGTATAGTTGAAGTTAGATAGCCTGATGCCTCCAGCTTTGTTCTTTTTGCTTAGGACTGTCTTGGCTATACGAGGTCTTCTTTGATTCCATATGTAATTTAAAATAGTTTTTTCTAATTTTGTGAAGAATGTCAATGGTAGTTTGACAGAATAGCATTGAATTTATGAATTATTTTGGGCAGTATGGCCATTTTCAGGATATTAATTCTTCTTCTCCATGAAGATAGAATGTTTTTCTATTTGTTCCTGTCCTCTCTTTATTTTTACTTTTATTTTTTGAACAGTGGTTTGTAGTTCTCCTTGAAGAAGTCATTCACTTCCCTTGTTAACTGTATTCCTAGGTATTTCATTCTCTTTTTTTTTTTTTGAGACGGAGTCACGCTCTATTGCCCAGGCTGGAGTGCAGTGGCCAGATCTCAGCTCACTGCAAGCTCCGCCTCCCGGGTTCACGCCATTCTCCTGCCTCAGCCTCCCGAGTAGCTGGGACTACAGGCGCCCACCACCTCTCCCAGCTAGTTTTTTGTATTTTTTAGTAGAGACGGGGTTTCACGGTGTTAGCCAGGATGGTCTCAATCTCCTGACCTCGTGATCCACCCGTCTCGGCCTCCCAAAGTGCTGGGATTACAGGCATGAGCCACCGCGTCCGGCCATTTCATTCTCTTTGTAGCAATTGTCAATGGGGATTCATTCATGATTTGGCTCTCTGCTTGCCAATTTGTGTAGGAATGCTAGCAATTTTTGCACATTGATTCTGTATCCTAGGACTTTGCTAAAGTTGCTTATCAGTTTAAGAAGGTTTTTGGCTGAGACGATGGGATTTTCTAGACATAAGATCATGTCATCTGCAACAAAGATAATTTGACTTCCTCTCTTCTTGTTTATATATATACACTTTATTTCTTTCTCTTGCCTGATTACCCTGGCCAGAACTTCCAATACTATTTTGAAAAGGAGTGGTGAGAGAGGGCATCCTTGTCTTGTGCCACTTTTCAAGGGGAATGTTTCTAGATTTTGCCCATTCAGCATTATATTGTCTGTTGGTTTGTCATATACAGCTCTTATTATTTTGAGGTTTGTTCTATCAATAACTAGTTTATTGAGAGTTTTTAACATGAGGGGATGTTGAATTTTTTCAATGGCCTTTTCTGCATCTGTTGAGATAATCATGTGGTTTTCATCTTTAATTCTGTTTATGTGATGAATCACCCATATTTATTTGCATATGTTGAACCAACCTGGCATCCTGGGGATGAAAACAACTTGATCGTGGTAGATAGGTTTTTTGATGTGCTGCTGGATTGCTTTGGCCAGTATTTTATTGAGGATTTCTGCATTGATGTTCATCAATGTTATTGTCCTAATGTTTTCCCTTTTTTTGCTGTAGCTCAGCCCGGTTTTGGTGTTAAGATGATGCTGGCCTCATAAAACAAGTTAGGAAGGAGTCCTCCCTTTTCTTTTCTTTTTTTTTTTTGTAATAATTTGGTAGAAATGTTACCAGCTCTTATTTGTACCTCTGGTAGAATTCAGCTGTGAATCCATCTGGTCCTGGGCTTTGGTTGGTTAGTAGGATATTTATTACTGCCTCAAATAGAGAACTCATTATTGGTCTTTCAATTATTATTTCAATAATAATGAAGACATGACAGGGATTTCATGTCTTCCTAGTTTGTTCTTGGGAGGGTTTATATGTCTAGGAATGTATCGATTTCTTCTAGATTTTCTAGTTTATCTGCATAGAGGTGTTTATAGTATTCTCTGTAGGTTGTTTCTATTTCTGTGTGGTCAGTGGTGATATCCTCATTATAATTTCTGAAATTGTTTAATGATTCCTCTCAATTTCCTTCTTTATTATTCTAGCTAACAATCTATTTTATTGATTTTTTTTTTTCAAAAAATCTGGTCCTGAATCTGTTAATTTTTTGAAGGGTTTTTTCTTGTCTCTATCTCCTTCAGTTTAACTCTGATCTTGTTTATTTCTTGTCTTCTGCTAACTTTGGAGTTTGTTTGCTTTTGGTTCTCTAGTTATTTTAGTTGTGATGTTATTGTGTGAATTTGAGATCTTTCTGGCTTTTTGATGTGGGCATTTAGTGCTATAAATTTCCCTCTTAACACTACTTTAGCTGCGTCACGGAGATTCTGCTACATTGTCTCTCTCTTCTTATTAGTTTTGAAGAACTTCTTGATGTCTGCCTTAATTTTATTATTTCCCCAAGAGTCATTCAGGAGCAGGTTGTTCAATTTCCATGTAGTTGTGTGGTTTTGAGTACATTTCTTAGTTTTGAGTTCTAATTTGATTGTGCTCTAGTCTGAGAGATTGTTATAATTTCATTTCATTTGCATTTGCTGAGGAATATTTTACTTTGGATTATGTGATCAATTTTAAAGTAAGTGCCATGTGGCAATGAGAAGAATGTATATTCTGTTTATGGGTGGAGAATTCTATAGATATCTGTCAGGTCCACTTGATCCAGAACTGATTCAGGTCCTAAATATATTTGTTAATTTTCTGTTTCAATTGTTATCTAATATTGTCAGTGGGGTGTTAAAGTCTCCTACAATTCCTGCGTTGTAGTCTAAGTCTCTTTGTAGATCTCTAAGAACTTGCTTTATGAATCTGGATGCTCCTGTATAGGGTGCATATATATTTAGAATAGTTAACTCTTCTTGGTGAATTGAACCCTTTACCGTTATGTAATGTCCTTCTTAGTCTTTTCATTTTTTAATCTTTGTTGGTTAAAGTCTGCTTTGTCAGAAACTGAGATTGAAACCCTTGCTTTTTTCTGTTTTCCATTTTCTTCATAAATTTTTCTCCATCCCTTTATTTTGAGACTATGTGTGTCTTTGCAGGTGAGATGGATCTCTTGAAGACAGCACACCAATGAGGTGTGGCTCTTTATCCAGCTTACATTCTGTGTCTTTTAATTGAGGCATTTAGCCAATATACATTTAGGGTTAGTATTGTTATGTGTGAGTTTGATCCTGTCATCATCATGCTACATGATTATTTTGCAGACGTGTTTATATGGTTGCTTCACAGTATCATTGGTCTGTGTACTTCAGTGTGTTTTTGTAATGGCTTATAACAATTTTTCTTTTCATATTTAGTGCTTCCTTCAGGAGCTCTTGCAATACAGGCCTGGTGGTGACAAATTCTCTCAGCATTAAGATCTGAAAAGGATCTTATTTCTCAGTATTAAGATCTGAAAAGGATCTTATTTCTCCTTTGCTTATTAAGCATAGTTTGGTCAGATATAAAATTCTAGGTTGGAAATTCTTTTATTTAAGAATGTTGAATATTGGCCCCCAATCTCTTCTGGCTTGTAGGGTTTCCACTGATAGATCTGCTGTTAGTGTGATGAGCTTCCCTTCATAGGCAACCTAGCCTTTCTCTCTTGCTATTCTTAACATTTTTTCTTTCATTTTGACCTTGGGGAATCTTAGGATTATGTGTCTTGGGGTAGATCTTCTCATGGAGTATCTTACTGGGGTTCTCCGGATTTCCTAAATTTGAGTGTTGGCCTATCTTGCTAGGTTGGGGGAGTTCTCCTGGATGATATCCTGAAGTATGTTTTCCAGCTTGATTCCATTTTCCTCATCTCTTTCAGGTACCCCAATCAGTCAGAGGTTCAGTCTCTAGATAATCCATATTTCTCAAAGGTTTTGTTCATCCTTCTTCATTCTTTTTCTCTATTCTTGTCTGCCTATCTTATTCCAGAAAGGTATTTTTAGAGCTCTGAGATTCTTTCCTCTGCTTGGTCTATTCTGCCATTGATACTTATGATTGCATTGTGAGGTTCTTGTATTGTATTTCTCAGCTCTCTGAGGTTGGTTATGCTCCTCTCTAAATTGGCTATTCTCTCTATCAGCTCCTGCATTTTTTTATCATAATCTCTAGCTTATTTGCATTGGGTTACAACTTGCTCTTTTAGCTCAGCAAACTTTATCATTACCCACCTTCTGCAGCCTACTTCTGTTATTCAGCCATCTCAGCTGCAGCCCAGTTCTGTGCCCTTGCTGGAGAGGTGTTGCAGTCATTTGGAGGAGAAGAAATACTCTGGCTTTTAAAATTTTGAGTATTTTTGCATTTTTTTTTCTTATCTTTGTGGGCTTCTCTACCTTTGATGTTTGTGGTTGCTGAGCTTTGATTAGGGTTTTTGTGGGGTCTTTGTTGATGTTGCTGTTATTTTCTGTTTGTTTGTTTTTCCTTTAAGAGTAAAACCACTTTTCCGTAGAGCTGCTGTTGTTTCCTGGGGGTCCACTCCAGACCCCAGTTGCCTTGGGTTTTCCTGAACCAGGAAATATCACCAGTAAAGGCTGTAAAATAGCAAAGATGGCAACCTGCTCCTTCCTCTGTAGGCTCTGCACCAGAGGGGTAGTGTACCTGTTCCTGGCCTGAATGTGCCCGTAGGGGGTGGCTGCAGACCCCTGTTGGAAGGCCTCACCCAATCAGGAAGAACAGGATCAGGGACCTGCTTAAAGAAGTGGTCTGGCTGCTTTTGGTAGAGCAGATGTATTGTGTTGGGGGAGATCCTTCCTTGTCCAGACCCTTCAGACTCTCCAAAGCTGGCAGGCTGGAATGGCTAAGTGGACCAAACCGCAGAGATGGATGGCTGCCTCTCCTGATCAGAAGCTCCATTCCAGGGAGAGATCAGAGCTTTGTCTATGTAACTCTGGCTGGAGTGACTGAAGCCCCCACAGGGACATCCCACCCAGGACATCCCTGACCACACTATTTTGCCTCCACTCCAAACCTTATGTTGCTATTTTCAGTGTCTAAACTTCTGATCATCTAGAGATTCAGGCACAGCATCTACAGAGCTCTTTAAGCCATAAAAAAATTCTGTCTTCATCTCTACAGCCATCTTCTTGCCAAAATAAGTGAGGAAAGATTATGTGAGTACCTGGATTCCAGCAGGAGCAAAGCTGGCCGAGTTTGCTTAAGTGAGTTCTTTCACACACAACCCCATATACACTTTGGATAGAAAATTCAGTGAGGTTTTTTCTTTCTTCTATCATTGTTGTTGGGTTCTGATTACTTCCATCTGGCTTAAGCGGGTCAAACTGGACCTCTGGGGAAGAGCACAACTCTTCTTGGGGTGCACAGCAGGTCAGGCTCCTCAAGTGAGCTGGAGCTATTTTTGCAGGGGGTGCAGGGTGGGATCAGAGGATGGGATGCCCCAAAGCTCATGTAGGTGGGCAGTGGGAGGTTGTCTGCTAACATGCTGAGTGCACAGGGGCTGTAGCCAGCCCTTGAGAACTTCAGACTCCACTTTTCTGCACTGTACATATATATGAAAAAAAGTCTATATTAAAATAAATATTTATATGAAAGTATACATATTAATATATATTTATTTAAAAATATATATGAGAATAAATGATATTAAATATGCATAATTTATTGCAAATATTTTATTAAAACATATATTAAAAATATATTTATAGTAAAATATATAGAAATATGCATTTATAGTTAACATATAGTAAATGTATAGATATATTTATAGTTATATATATATATATTTATATTTGACACAGGGTCCCCTTCTGCAGTGGGGAGTGCAGTGGCACAATCTCAGCTCACTGCACCCTCTCCCCACTGCTAGACTGCTAGCTAGACTAACAAAGAAAAAAGAGATAAGAATCAAATAGACACAATAAAAAATTATGAAGGGGATAGCAACACTGACCCACAGAAATACAAACTGCCATCAGTGAATACTATAAACACCTCTGCACAAATAAACTAGAAAATCTAGAAGAAATGAATACATTCCTGGACACATACACCCTACCAAAATTAAACAAGGAAGAAGTCGAATCCATGAACAGACCAATAACAAGTTCTGAAATTGAGGCAGTAATTAATAGCCTACCAATCAAAAAAAGCCAAGGACAAGATGGATTCACAGCTGAATTCTACCAGAAATACAAAGAGGAGCTGGTACTATTCCTTCTGAAACTATTCCAAACAATTGAAAGGGATACACTCCTCCCTAACTCATTTTATGAAGCCAGAATCATCCTGATACCAAAATCAAGAGAAGACACACAAAATAAGAAAATTTCAGGCAATATCCCTGATGAACATCAATGCAAAAATCCTCAATAAAATACTCGCAAACCGAATCCAACAGCACGTCAAAAAACGTATTCACCATGATCAAGTCAGCTTCATCCCTGGGATGCAAGGCTGGTTCAACATACACAAATCAATAAAGGTAATCCATCACATAAACAGAACCAAAGACAAAAACCACATGATTATCTCAATAGATACAGGAAGGGTCTTTGATAAAATTCAACATCTCTTCATGTTAAAAACTCTCAATAAACTGGGTATTGCTGCACATATCTCAAAATAATAAGAGCTATTTATGACAGACTTACAGCCAACATTATGTTGAATGGACAAAAGCCAGAAGCATCCCCTTTGAAAACCAGTATGAGACAAGGATGCCCTCTCTCACCACTCCTATTCAAAATAGTATTGGAAGTTCTGGCGAGTGCAATCAGGCAAAAGAAATAAATAAAGGGTATTCAAATAGGAACAGAAGTCAAATTGTCTGTGTTTGCAGATGACATAATTTTTTACATAGAAAATCCCATCATCTCAGCCCCAAAACTCCTTGAACTGATATGCAACTCCAGCAAAGTCTCAGGATACAGAATCAATGTGCAAAAATCACAAGCATTCCTTTACACCAACAATAGGCAAGCAGACAGCCGAATCATGAATCAATTCCCGTTCAAAATTGCTACAAAGAGAATAAAACACCTAGGAATGCAGCTAACAAAGGAAGTGAATGACTTCTTCAAGGAGAACTACAAACCACTGGTCCAGGAAATAAGAGAGGACACAAACAAAGGAAAAACATTCCATCCTCATGGATAGGAAGAATCAATATCCTGAAAATGGCTATACGGCCAAAAGTAATTTATAGATTCAATGCTGTTTCCATTAAACTACCATTGACATTCTTCCTCAAATTAAGGAAAACTATTTTAAATCACATATGGAATCAAAGACGACCTCATATAGCCAAGACAATCCTAAGCAAAAAGAACAAAGCTGGAGGCATCAGGCTACCTAACTTCAAACTGTACTATAAGGCTACAGTAACCAAAACAGCATGGTATGGTACTGGTACCAAAACAGACACATAAACCACTGGAGCAGAACAGAGACCTTAGAAATAACACCACACATCTACAAACATCTGATCTTTGACAAACCTGACAAAAAACAAGCAATGGGGAAAATATCTCCGATTCAGTAAATGGTGCTGGGAAAACTGCCCAGCCAAACATAGAAAATGGAAACTGGACCCCTTCCTTACACCTTATACAAAAATTACCTCAAAATGGAATAAAGACTTAAATGTAAAACCCAAAACCATAAAAAAACCTAGAAGAAAACCTAGGCAATACCATTCAGGACATAGGCAAGGGAAGAGACTTCCTGACAAAGAAGTCAAAAGCAATTGCAACAAAGCCAAAATTGACAAATGGGATCTAATTAAACTAAAGAGCTTCTGTACAGCAAAAGAAATTATGATCAGAGAACAGGCAACCTAAAAAATAGGAGAATATTTTTGTAATCTACCCACCTGACAAAGGTCTAATATCCACAATTTACAAAGAACTTAAACATATTTACAAGAGGAAAAAAAAAAAAAAACCTCATCCAAAAGTGAAAAAAGGATATGAACAGACACGTCTCAAAAGAAGATGTTTATGCGACCAACAAACATATGAAAAAAAGTTCACCATCACTGATCATCAGAGAAATGCAAATCAAAAACACAATGAGATACAATCTCACACCACTCAAAATGGTTATTATTAAAAAAGTAGGAAACAACAGATGATAGTGAGGCTGTGGAGAAATAGGAACACTTTTACACTGTTGGTGGGACTGTAAATTAGTTCAACCATTGTGAAAGACAGTATAACAATTCCTCAAGGATCTAGAACCAGAAATACCATTTGACCCAACAATCTCATTTCTGGGTATATACCCAAAGGAATAGAAATAATTCTAATATAAAGACACTTGGACACTTATGCTTATTGCAGCACTCTTTACAATAACAAAGACATGGAACAAACCAAAATGCTCATGAATGATAGACTGGATAAAGAAAACGTGATATATATATATGCCATGGAATAGTATGCAATGAGTATGCAAAAGGAATGAGACCCTGTAGTTCCAGCACTTTGGGAGGCCGAGATGGGTGGATCACCTGAGGCTAGGAGTTCAAGACCAGCCTGACCAACATGGTGAAACCCCATTTCTACTACAATATACAAAATTAGCCATGCGGATGGCACATGCCTGTTATCCCAGGTACTTGGGAGGCTGAGGCGGGGGAATTGCTTGAACCTGGGAGGCAGAGTTCGCAGTGAGCTAAGATCACGCCATTGCACTCCAGCTTGGGCAAGAAGAGTGAAACTCCATCTCAAAACAAAAAATAAATAAAGGAATGAGATCATGTCCTTTGCAGCAGTGTGGATGAAGCTGAAAGCCATCATCCTCAGTAAACTAACACAGGAACAGAAAACCAAACACCGCATGTTCTCACTCGTAAGTGGGAATTGAACATGACAGCACATGGACACAGAGAGAGGAGGAACACACACCAGGGCCTGTTGGGGGGTGGGAGGTGAGGGGAGGGAACTTGGAGGACAGGTCAATAGGTGCAGCAAACCACCATGGCACACGTATACTTATGTAACAAACCTGCACTTTCTCCACATGGATCCAGTTTATTTTATTTTAAGAAGAAATAAAAGAAGACACATTATTTGTCTCCCACTTATAAATGAGCCCTTAAGAGTTGTCACTTTCTGATAAAATATTTTTGCCTTAGATAAAATTTATTCATGATATAACTGTGCAGAAATAACCACTACAAGTCTTTTCACAAATTTCATCTAGGCTTTTTTCTTTATTTTTGATTGCATAAATATTTTATTAATGCCTAATTGCTATAACCACTATTATCAGTATATCCTTCCTTACTATGATTTATGTGCTTATCTGCCAGTAAAAGTATACAGTATAATATATAGGTTTTTTTTTTAACTTAACCAGTATCATACTACACATATTATCTGTGATCTTCTTTTTTAAAAATTCAACAACTTACTGAGAAACTTTTCTGTCAGTATATATGTCCTACATTATTCTATTTTAACTGCCACACAATATGGTACAGTGTAAACAGAACAATTTACTTAGCCATTGTCTTGATGACCATTTAGGTTACTTCCACATTCTACTAGTACAAACACTTCTGCCTGTACATGCCTGCTTTTGCATTTGTGAGTTATTCTCCAGAGTAGGTGCTAACATATGATCCTGCACTCAACGTCTGGCCCAAATTCATTTTCTCTAGAAGCAAGACCAATCCACTTCACTGTCATTTACACTTCTTAACTCACAGCAGTTTCTGGACAATTGATCATATACAGTGAGAGTTCTTGCACTTTTATATTTTCTATTTGGCTCCTGTACTATTATTTAGTATTTCAGGCATTAGAGCTGTATTTCATCAAATTAAAGATGAACACTTTGAAGGATTGCATCTCATACTTTTTGTATCTCATCTGTACACTGCCTTACACATAGCCGACATTTAATAAATATTTGTGAATGCCAGGAAGACCTTAAAACAATATATAGTCTTGTCTATATATAGTCTTGTCTTGGGATTAATATGTAACTCTTCTGTTACCTTATTTCTATACTCCAATACAAGATTGGCATAAACTCTAAAGTTGTGATGTCAAGGCTTTGCATTTCTCTACTTGTAGACATGAGCCTCACAAAGGACAAAACCAAATGTCTTACTCAAGTAATGGATAATGTCATTGATCCATTCATGAAGGCAGAGTCCTCATGACATAATCATGTCTTAAAGGTCCTACCTCTCAACACACAAAATGAAATGTTATTCAGCTGTAAAAAGAAAGGAAATTCTATCACATGCAACAATACAAATGAACCTCGAGGACATTATGCTAAATGAGATAAGCCACTCACAAAGAGACAAATACCTATGATTCCACTTATATGAGGTATCTAAAGTAGCAAAACTCAAAGAAAAAGCAAATAGTATGGGGGGGAGGGTAGAAGGAAAGGAGGAGTTACTATTTAATGGGTTTAAATTTTCAGACTTGAAAGATGAAAAAGTTTTGGAAATCTGTTTCACAATTATATGCATGCACTTAACACTACAGCACCATTAACTATGGTTAAGATGGTAAATTTGTTGTGTGTTTTCACCAGAATAAAAATAAGTGATACTAAAAAATACATAAAATGAAAATACATATTTATACTAAATATACATATTTTATTACAAATATTTTATTTAAAATACATTTATAGGAAAATACAGAGTAATACATTATGAATATGAAGTAGACTGCACCACTCTGCAGTACAGTCAGGAAATAAGAAACCAAGCTCAATCAAAATAGCCCTAAAGCTACCTTCCAGTTTATAAAAAGTATGAAGAATAGAGGGGCAATTCAATAAATATATATGAGGTTTGGGAACTTACACAGAGATTTCGGAGCATGTATGGAAATGCCTGGATGCCCAGGCAGAAGTTTGCTGAAGGGGCAAGGCCCTCATGGAAAATTTCTGCTAGGGCAGTGCAGAAGGGAAAAGTGGGGTGGGAGTCCCCACACAGAGTCCCTACTGAGGCACCACCTAGTGGAGCTTTGAGAAGAGGGTCACTGTCCTCCAGACCCCAGGATGGTAAATCCACCTACAGCTTGCCCCATGCACCTGGAAAAGCGGCAGACAATGCCTGCCGGTTAAAGCAGCCAGGAGGGACTATACCCTGCAAAGCCACAGGGGCGGAGCTGCCCAAGGCTGTGGGAGACCTCTTGCATCAGTGTGACCTGGATGTGAGACATGGAGTCAAAGGAGATCATTTTGGAGCTTTAAGATTTGACTGCCCCACTGGATGTCAGACTTTCATGGGGCCTGTAGCCCCTTCATTTTGGCCAATGCCTCCCATTTGGAATGGCTGTATTTACCCAATGCCTGTATCCCCATAGTATCTAGGAAGTAACTAACTTGCTTTTGATTTTACAGGCTCATAGGTGGGAGGGACTTGCTTTGTCTCTCATGAGACTTTAGACTGCGGACTTTTGAGTTAATGCTGAAATGAGTTAAGACTCTGGGGGACTCTTGGGAAGACATGATTGGTTTTGAAATGTGAGGACAATTAGGAGGGACCGGGGGCAGAATGATATAATTTGGCTTTGTCCACATTCAAATCTCATCTTGAATTTCTATGTGTTATGGGAGGGACCCAGTGGGAGGAAACTGAATCATGAGGGCAGGTCTTTTCTGTGCTGTTCTCGTGATAGTGAATCATTCTCATGAGATCTGATGGTTTTATAAAGGGGAGTTTCCCTGCACAAGTTCTTCTCTTGTCTGCCATCGTGTGCAATGTGCCCTTCACCTCTGCCATAATTATGAGGCCTCCCTGGCCATGTGGAACTGTGAGTCCTTTAAACCTCTTTGTTTTGCAAATTGCCCAATCTTGGGAATGTCTTTATCAGCAGTGTGAAAACGGCCTAATATACTAATTTATAGCTAGTAAATAAAAAACCAGGGACTTCCCATTGGCGTTGGAAGTGGGACTGTGGGGGCAGTCTTGTGGAACGGAGCCCTTAACCTGTGGGGTTGAATGCTATCTCCAGGTACATCATGCCAGAATTGAATTCGTTAGAGGATACCTAGCTTGTGTTCAATGCAGAATTGGTTGCTCGTGAGGAGAAATCCCTATACACATTTTGGTGACCGGAGGTAAAGCATTTTAAGTTGATTCTTGAGTGACAGAATAGAAATAACATACTGTTTTTTTCCTATGTCCTTACAAACACCAGTTGGATACATTGTTTATTTTGAAATTTTTCTTTTAATTTTTATAAATTTTCTTTTCAAATTTTAGATTCTACAATATCTCCAACTCTTCAATTTATTCCCTCTTACTATATATAAGTATTTTCCCCAAGTTTCACTTTATCTTTCTATTACTTTTTTTAATATAATAGAGGTATATAGGCAATTCACAATTCTCTCTCTTCCCGTATATAACATAGAGCATATTATAAATACTCCATTTTGGGAAATTGTTCTTTATAGAAAATTACAGGTTATATTTGAGGAAGAAATAATAGAATATAATAATTTTTCAATACTTAGGATAACAGATTCAGGCAAAGATAAAACATTAAAGGAAAAGTTGGTGAAAACTATTAATATATAGTGGAGGCATCACGTTGTTACAAACTTAGCTCTTTGATCAATACTAATACCACTAAAAATGGAACAACCAGTAATTATGTGCTTAATGTGATGAATATGAAGTAGACTGCACCACTCTGCAGTGCAGTCAGGAAATAAGAAACCAAGTTCAATCAAAATAGCCCTAAAGCTACCTTCCAGTTTATAAAAAGTATGAAGAATAGAGGAGCAATTCAATGACACCATAAAGAATCAAATACAGGGCATGCAACATAGTAGCTGATTGGATTTATTCAACATGTCAATTACATGAATACAATAGGAGGCAGATAGGGGAGAAGGCACTAATCTGAATTATGAGACTGAAGAGATATAATAAACAAATGCAATGTGTGGACTCAGTTAACTATAAAAAGACATTGTTGTGAGAATTGAGGAAATTTGAATGAGAAATGTATTTTTATCCAATTTGTTAGCTGTGATAATAGTATTGTGGGAGTAAGAAGCTATTCATATTTCTAGATTATATATACCATGTACATAGGAGTGAAATAATACAAAATCTGGAATTTGCCTTAAAATTCTTCTGCAAAATTATAAGAAAAGAACGATGACAAACTAAAAAGGTGTAGTACTCATTTGTGGCTACTGTAACAAATTACCAAAAAACATAGTGACTGAAAATAACCCACATTTATTATATTACAGTTCCATAGGTTAGAAGTTCAACATGGGTCTCATGAGGTCAAAAGCAAGGCCTTGGCAGAACGAAGTTTCTTTCTGGAGGCTCCAGGGGGAACTCTGTTTTCTTACCTTTTCTAGATTCTAGAGGCTTCCCACAATCCTTGGCATAAGGGCCATCTTTAAAGACAGCAATGTTGCATCTCTCTACCTATTCTTTCATAGTCACATCTTCCTCTAACTATTCCTTTTCTTCCCTCTTCCACTTTTAAGAGCCTTTTTGAGTCTATTGAGCCCAACTGGATGATCCAGGATTATCTTCCTATGTTAAGGTCAATTGATTAGTGACCTGATTCCATCTACAATCACAATTCCTCTTTGCTACATAATGTAAAATATTCATATCTCTGAGGATTAGGACATGGACATCTTTGAGGGTCGTTAGTCATCTTACCAAAGGAAGGAAGGAAAAAAAAAGAAGGAAGGAAGGAAGAAAGGATAGGTAGAAGCGAAGAAGAAAAAAATGGTATGAAAAACTCTTGATAAATTTAAAAACTGGGTGAATAATATGTGGAATTCTCTCTAGTTTGGTTAATGTTTGAAAATTTAATAAAAACAATGAACAGTGACGACTTGGATGAGAATTTGTGACATTTGCCTCAAAATTTATGACTTCCATAGCATCTTATATGTAATCTTTTTCACCATATATTCTGATATTGGAAACAATCCCTTCTGCCTTTGTATTAGTCCATTCTCACACACTGTAAAAAATACCTGAGACTGGGTAATTTATAAAGAAAAGAGATTTAATTGACTCACAGTTCTGCATGGCTCAAGAGGCCTCAGGAAGCTTACAATTATGGCAGAAGGTGAAGCAGGCACCTTCTTCACAAGGTGGCAGGAGAGAGAATAAGGGAAAAGTAAAGGGAGAAGAGAGCCTATAAAACCATCAGCTCTTGTGAGAACTCACTATCACAAGAAAAGCATGGGGGAAATCATCTCCATGATCCAATCACTACCCACTAGGCCTCTCCCTTGACATGTGGGTATTACAATTCAAGATAAGATTTGAATGGGGACACAAATCCAAACCATATTATTCCACATCTGACCAAATCTCTGGTCTTCACTTTTCAAAATCATGCCTTCCCAACTGTCCCCCAAAGTCTTAAATTGTTCCAGCATGAACTCAAAAGTCCAAGTCCAAAGTGTCATCTGAGCCAAGGCAAGTTCCTTCTACCTATGAGCCTGTAAAATCAAAACCAAGTTAGTTATTTCCAGGATACAATGGGGGCACAGGCATTGGATAAGTGCTCCCATTTTGAATGGGAGAAATTGGTCAAAACAAAGGGACTATAGACCCCACGCAATTCTGAAATTCAACAGGGCAGTCATTCAGTCTTAGAGCTCCAAAATTATCTTCTTTGATTCCATGTCTCACATCTGGGTCAAGCTGATACAAGAGGGGGCTCCCACAGTATTGGGCAGCTCCAACCCTGTGGCTTTGCAGTGTACAGTTCCCTTCCCAGCTGCTTTCGTGGGCTGGCATTGAGAGTCTGCGGCTCTTCCAGGTGCATGGTACTGTCAGCGGCTCTCCCATTCTGGGGTCTGGAAGATGGTTATTTTCACAGCTCCGCTAGGAAGTTCCCCAGTGGAGAACTGCCCCTTTGCACTGCCCTTAGCAGATGTTCTCCATGAGGGATTTGTCCATGTAGCAGACTTCTGCCTGGACATCCAGGCATTTCCATACATCCTTTGAAATGTAGGTGGAGGCTCCCAAACCTCAGTTCTTGACCTCTGTACACCTGCAGTCCCAACACCATGTGGAAGTTGCCAAGTCTTTGGCTTTGCACCCTCTGAAGCAATGCCCTGAGCTGTACCTTGGTCCCTTTCAGTTCCATGTGCTGGGATGCAGGGCACCAAGTCCCAAGGCTGCACAGAGCCTGGGCCCAGCCCAAGAAATAATTTCTTCCTCCTAGGTCTCCAGGCATATGATGGGAGGGGCTGCCACGAAGGTCTCTGACATGTCCTGGAGACATTTTCCCCATTGGTCCTGGTGATCAACATTCAGTTCCTCGTTACTTATGCAAATTTCTGCAGCAAACTTAAATTTCTCCCCAGAAAATTGATTTTTATTTTCTATCACATGATCAGGCTGCAAATTTTCCAAACTTTTACACCCTGCAACCTCTTGAATGCTTTGCTGCTTAGAAATTTCTTCCACCAGATACCCTAAATCATCTCTCTCAAGTTAAAAGTTCCACAGATCTCTAGAGCGAGAAAAAAATGCCACCAGTCTCTTTGCTAAAGTATAGCAAGAGTGACCTTTGCTTCAGTTCCTAATAAATTCCTCATCTTCGTCTGAGACCACCTCAGCCTGGACTTCATTGTCCATTGACTATCAGCATATTGGTCAAAACCATTCAACAAGTCTCTAGGAAATTCCAAGCTTTCCCACATCTTCCTGTCTTCTTTTGAGCCCTCCAAACTGTTCCAACCTCTGCCTGTTACCCAGTTCAAAGTCCCTTCCACATTTTTAGGTATATTTATAGCAGTACCCCATTCTCCTGGGACTAGTTTACTGTATTACTCTGTTCTCACACTGCTATAAAGATACTACCCAAGACTGGGTAATTTATAAAGAAAAGAGGTTTAATTGACTCACAGTTCTGCGTGGCTGGGGAGGTCTCAAGAAACTTAGAATCATGGCAAAAGGCAAAGCAGGCATCTTCTTCACAAGGTGACAGGAGAGAGAATAAGGTAAGAGTAAAGAGGGAAGAGCTTCTTATAAAACCCTCAGCTCTCTCATGAGAACTCACTCATTACCATGAGAACAGCACGGGAAAACCACCCCCATCATCCAATCACTTCCCACCAGTTCTCTCCCTTAAGACGTGGGGATTACAATTGAAGATGAGATGTGGATGGGGACACAAAGCCAAACCATAGCAGCCTCCATATTTTAAAAGCTTTTGTCTGTAATTTTCTTATAATAGGCTTCGAAGAAAACATTGGATCCTGCATTGTATTTGTGGACAATGTATTTCCTCCTTCCTTTAACATAAGCCACTCAATGATGTAGTTAATATTTCTGGTTTTTTCTTTCTTTTTTTTTTTTTTTTGGTGTGTATAGTACTTACTGTTGTGTTGAACACTTAGTTCATCCCATCATGAGCAGATAATTAATGAGTAGTGTGTAGTCCTGACAAGTCATATCTGCTATACATATTTACCTTGAGTCTAACAGTGGGGCCTTTGCCTCAAAACAGCAGGTTATAAAAACTCCTTTATAATTGAATCGGATTTACTGTAAGCCCACTACAACAAGTCAGAAATACATGAAATTTACAAAACGTATTTTAATAGATACCCGTTTTCCATATGTAGAAATTCAATTTTACTCTATTATCCAGTTTGAAGATAATGAGAAAATCTTCAGATTTGAGAGCATCTAAATGCACTTGCTATGTCCTATTTATTATCACACTGCAACATTCTTTGCCTTAGAAGGACCTCAAAGACCCTCTCCCAGTGCTCCACCCAGGACTGAACTTGAGAATGACTTATTTGTCCTAAATCAAATGAAAAACATGTTTTAAACCATGATTTCTCAGGAAAGACAAACAAGCTAACATTGGATTCCTTGGCCTCTGTTGAAATTTCAATTTCACATGCTCACAATGTTATTTTAGGTGAAAAGAATTTCATTTTTATGCCAATATTTACTAAACAGAGGTCTTAATTTTCTCTTTCCCAGTATGTGGGAGCTTCACTTCATGCAGCTCTCTGTGCGTTCTATTGTGTTAAAACAGCAAGCTTGTCAAGAATGGAGACATTGCAGCAATGTACACAGTCTATGGGAGACATTTTCTCTATGGGTTAAAGTAAGTTGTTGGATCAAAGTCAGGACATAGATGCTACAGCTGGTCTGGGAAAAAATGGCAATTAAGAGGGAAAAAAAGAACAGAAAGAGAGGATCGCAGACAGTCTTTTTTTAGGTGGCAACAACAGAACCAGACTGCTTGAAACTGGTAGCTGACTCCAAATGTCACATTTTTCACTGAATGCTAAATAATATTGCTATTTTATAACCATTACTTGGTTATATTGGTGGCCATATTAACTTCTTTCATAACAATCTTATTACATATATTTTTATACATTATATTTGTTGTCTGTCTTTCTTATGTTTCTTTGTTTCAACAGTGCTTAGCAGAACTGAAGAGAAGCATGTTAAAGGTTCAGGGACACTTCCCTTGAATAGCTCTCAGTGTGTCTAGCCAAAGGCTGGCATATTCATTACAATCAGTTCATGTACTTCTGTGCAGTTTAACTTTCACTGCTTGTATGATTACCTATTCATTAGAAAATAACTTATTTAGCTTAAATGTATACTTGTGTCAGAGACAGTAAAAATTTTTTTAAAAAGTCAACAAAAAACTAAAATTTTAAGTACTTTCTCTGGCAAAGTTGAGTAACTTACAAAAATTATAAGTGAGGAAAATTACTGTATAATAACTCACACTTCCAGGTAATATTGGTGATCTCACTCACAGAAAATGTTAACAAATGAATAAAAGTGGTACAAACATGAAAGCCCCTTCCAAAATGATAAGGGACAAGAGCATGTTAGGAATGTTAACATACTCAAAGCTGGAAAGTACAGGAAACTGACTTAGCAGGGTGCAGAAAAGTTCGAAGACAAATGCCTGTGTGAGAAGAGGATATCAAAGAGTGGTTATTGATCCAAGTCAAAGAACCACGGAAATGTTTCGGCATTGGAGGTACTAGTTATCGCTGAAGGCTACAATGCAGGGGAATTGAAAACCAGGTGGTTGAAAGTCTGTAAAGTTAGCAATTGGAGCCCAGATTCTTTCCTCCAGCCTGTGCAACCAGAACACCGAATCTTCTCCACACCCATGATAGTGGGAGTTTACCCTCTAGAGAAGATGAACTAGTATATTTCTGAGCTTAGAGACATGAGTACAAATGAGGAGACAGACGAGTGAGCCATTTGATAGAAAAAATAGGGTGATTCAGCAACATTTTGCATTCTAAAGGTGAAAGCCCCATCTCCCTTTCCCTATGTAGCTCCTAAGAACTTACTCATACACCCAGGCTTATACCCGCCTTTCCCCCAGCACACCCCAGGAATATGATTATAGATTTATCTCTGGGAAAACTGCCCAGTCCGATTGATAGGAGTTACAAATCATTACATTGGGCTCATTGTGGTACAATGGTGTCCACCAATCAAAAAGTTCTGCCCTTGCACAAAATGCTTGCACCTGGTTTTTAGAGTTCCAGTTTTAAAAATGAATGCACCCAAAGTATCACCAGACTGTCAACCATAACATTTAAAATTCAGGACAGAGTCCAAAAGGACAAACAGGAAGCAAACAATTCAATGGAAACAGTGAAGATAAAGCACAAGGGAAAAAGGTATAATTAATATATTCAGAGAGAAAAGAAAATACCATGGAATAATTATCCTCTTAAAAAGATACAGAGAACAAGAAAGAGCTTGTGAAAATGAAAGACGTAATATAGGAAATAAATAATTCAAGAAAATTTTGTAATATAAAATTGAGAAACAGTTTCAAAATTAGAACAAAAGAGAGTAATTAGATTAATGCAAGAAGTCAGCAGATGGAAGTTATTTTCAATTCAGAATTATATGACAAGCCAAATTACCAATTAATGTGAAGGTAGACTGAAGATGTTTCTCAGTAAGCAAAGTCTTAGAATATTCCTTTCCCATCTACTACTTTAAACTCTCTCAGAACTAATTTGAGGATCCCAATAAGCAGAGACAACAATGTTGAACAAATGTAAATGAAGTCAATTGTGAACTCTAAAATAAAACTATACAGTAAAGGAAACATTATCAGAGTAAACCAGGTAATGTACAAAATATGACATATTTAATATTAAACATTGCTAAGTCCCCAATACATTTTACCTATGTCCCTACTGTTTCGTATGTATGCAACACCAGTTGTAAATAATATTCATGTAGCCATAAGCATGCAAACAATGAATATTGTTGTAATCAAACATGATTTCATTATATTTGGAGGATGAGGAAAGAGAAAATGTGTATGTGTGTGCTTGCATGCAGGCACAATGTGGAAGAGGGAGATATGTAACAGCTAAATCTTTAATTTTCACAATAGGGAAAAATGTAAATTTGAATATACAAAATAGCAATTAACCCATATTACTTAAAAATATCGAGCTAAATATAAGTAGAAACAGCAAAAATAGTTGTAAGCAATTCTCTATTTGCAGAAATTAAGATAGACGTGAATGGGTCAGAGGACCATTGTTTTTAGCATAAGCATTGCTATCTACAAAGAACTACTCTGTAAGCTTTAAATTCACAGGTCCTGAAATCAAAATATAGGGTTCAAATACTGCTTCCACCACCTAATAGTTGTGGATATTGTGGCTTAGATATTTAATGACTTTATTTTGCTGTTTATAAAATTGGATACTAATATTAGTAAATCATATTGATGTCTTGTAGATTAAATGAGTTAATATGTGAAATCATTTAAATAATATCTGGCATAATTTATTAGTATTAGTACTGCCATGTGGCTCTTAACTATTTACATGAATTACTTCAATAAAAAATTACAAAGAAGACATAACACATAATAAGGTACATGGAAAGCAGTGAATAAATAGAAAGGATCATTATATTTCAAAACTGAAAATTGATGAATATTCAATAATGAAATAAAGTATGTTTCTTATTATCTGACATCTAAACAAGAATATTTCACTAACTATGCTTAATTATGAAAAATTCATTTGTGTCTTTTGTAACTACGAGTATGTGAATATATTGCCAAAGGTATAAAGTAAAATAGGCTTTTAAAAAAACAGGAACCTCATTCACTGAAAAGAATCAAGACAGTACAGTTGATTTCAAACTAATAATTAACATTTGTCAGAAGGATAATTAATCCTTATGTTAATATTTCTTCTGTTCTGTTGAACATTAGTACTGCATCTGATTTAGATATGTTCATATAGTAGTAGATATGCTTTCTATATCTCAATATGACATTAAGAAAATCCTAAATTTTCAACATATTTTAATACATCTCTGCCTTTTATAACACACCTCTACCTTTAATATACAGTGAATTCAAAATTCCAGCAAAATTGATATTGACATTTTTTCCTCTTCAATGGAAGTGAAAGACTTTTTTCCCCCAAAATCAACTCTGTTTAAAGAAATGCTGTTAACTAAGAAAAAATATCAGGTAATGTTTTGATCATGGTGCTTTTATTAATTATAACATGCAGTAAATCATGTTTGTGTTTTTATTTATATTTTCAACATACAATGTAAATAAGAACACCTCCAGATATTCTTTTGGCAGGCACAAAAACTGTTTATTTGACAGATGATATAGACAATAATGTATGGCTCATAATTAGGGAGAAAGCTGTAATTTAAGAAGTTCTGATGGCATTCAAACAGTTTGTGTGTAACTAAACTACGGCTGTTAGTGAATGGCAGCTTTAAAACATTTTAAACATGTGGACAAAAAATTGAATTTTTATTATTGTAAATGAAAAAGGAGATTTCTGGAGAAGCTAGACAACATACTGTAATCCAGGCTTGAGTGAGTTGAGGAGGAATGGTGTCATATAAATAGAAACCTGCTCTTCCATACATGGGCCAAATCTTTGCCTCAAGTCCTCATGCACAACACACTCTATAGGGACGTATGGGGTAATTGAAGAGATAAGTATATCTGTATGGTACACATCCTGTGCAAAGATCATTACTAAGTGATACACATATACATTCAGTTTAATTGCTAGTCAGTATAACATGCATAAATCCTTAAGCTATTTCAATTTGTAATTGATACGGCATGACTAAAACTAAAGCAGGTCTCCATATTTAAAAATAAAGACAATACGTCACTTTCAATTATTTTGAGTCTTAATCATCATTTTGGGTTGTCTTTTTATTGTCAGTTAAGTTTATTACTGCACAACTGACCTTTCAGAAGGTCAAAAATACAAATACAGATTTCTTTGGCCAATTTTGCAAAGTTACATTGCCACAACCCCGAGAGCTGAGTTTGTATTCCATGGTTGATCCAGTTTTCTCAGACTAATACAGAAAGAAAGTTTACCATGTAGACTAAGCTCTTCTACAGATAAACAAAAGTTAAATTTTCCTGATTTAAATATTATGTGGAAAATTATATTTTAATAAATGGTGAAAATTAGAATCCTGTAGAGCCAAATAGTAATCTTCCATGTTTCCAAGTAATAAAATATTAAAATTTACCATTATTAAATTGACTTATTATTAATTTCCCTTAGACTTGAAGATATAATTAGAAATAGAATTTATTGAGAATTTACCAATTCCAAATGGTGTGCTATATGCTTTATATACAATATCACATATAATTCTCGTAACAATATTGTGAAGTAAACATTGCCACCATTTTCATTTTACATATGAAGAAATAGAGGTTCATGATGTAAATAAATACTTAGTTTTCATTTTTTTAGCACACATAATCTAAAAAAGAGGAAAGATATCATGTGATAATATACAACATCATAATATACAACATCATACATTTTATTTGGACCTGGAAGTATTTTTATTCTGAGTATCTGAGGGTGAGGAAAGAATCACAATGAGACATGTTTATCTTCACAAGTTTAGGCACATCCTGGAAATGTTGAATAATATACAATTTGTGAAAAAAGTAAAGTTAGTGTTCGTGTGTGTGTGTGTGTGTGTGTGTATGTGATGACTAAAGGAAAGAACAAGTTATTCAAAGGACAAAGACTAATCCAATCATTACTGCCAGGCATATAATAGTTAAAGACATTTATAGTCAAAAAACTTTAGGTATGGAGAAACTACATGATAATGAAAAATTTATCTACATTTTCCTCTGTTCATTCAACTCATGTTGTATTTAGTTATTTCTAAGTTATTTGCAGCTTGTAAAACATTTTAAATTTACTTTCATAATTTTTTTACCAGACAGAAAATGAAGAATGGGAAAAGAATAAAAAGGAAAGGAGAACAAATTAGTAGATCTAAGATGATTAGTTGCTGGTTTTCTTTTGAAACATTTGTCATATAGAAAATTTAATTCATTTTATTTGCTATATTTAGATATTAAATAGAAAATCATTTGTTATTACAGAATCCTACATATAGTAGGAATGTTTAAAATATTTGCTATACATTGAGTGCCTAAGATGTATAATGTAATATTTTGGCTGTTTGGATGGTTATGATGAGAACAAGTTATATCTCTCAAAGTCTTTGAAAATCTAACTCTACTTTGTCTACTCATGTCAATTAAAATAAAAAGTAAGCCTGCCGATTGACCCATGCACTACCTTAGAATGAAAAAATATAGAGAAGTGGTGTTCAATGCAAATCATACCGTGAATTTGTAAACTGTATATTCTACAGAATGACTTCACAAATATAGTACAAGGTATGTGGGAGAAAGAAAGGTATCTACATTGTTAAATATAAAAGAGACAAAATAAACTTTTTGTGTTAGTAACTCCTACCAGAGTTAATTCATATCAGAGTAAAAAGACAACTTCATAAAGCAATAATTATAAAACCATGTTAATGGGTTTATAATGTATAATGGTATAATTTGTATGACAATAATAGAACAAAAAAGAGCAGGGAATAGTGATATATTGAAGCAATGTTTTTATATACTATTGAAATTAAGTTGATTTTCATTCAAACTACAATGTTTTAATTTAAGATGTTATTTTTATTCTCAAGGGCAATCTAAGAGGATTGTTTTTTAATAATAAGGGGTTAATCAGTAAGGCATACCAATTTAAACATGTATGCCCCTAACAACAAAGCTCAATAACACATAAAGCACAAATCAAATTGAAGGGAGAAATAGAAAATTCAATAATAGTTGTTGGAGACTTCAATATTATACTTTTAATACTTAAGATAACATGGAGTAGAAGATTAACACACAAATATAAGACTAAACATCTCTATAGACAAAATAGACATAATAGATATCTATACAACACTTCACCTCACAATAGCAGAATATAATTATTCTCAAGTGCACATAAAACAGTCTTGAAGATAGACCATACAGTAGACCATAAGACAAGTTTGAAAAAACTTAAGAGTTGAAATCATACCCAATTTGTTTTCCAACCACATGGAATAAAATTAGAAATCAACAACT
The DNA here is from genome assembly GCF_000951035.1 of Colobus angolensis palliatus. Classification (NCBI taxonomy): domain Eukaryota; kingdom Metazoa; phylum Chordata; class Mammalia; order Primates; family Cercopithecidae; genus Colobus; species Colobus angolensis. The sequence goes on from NW_012114566.1 coordinate 5,756,104, forward strand.
GAAGGAAATTTTAAAATTTCAAAAATCTGCGTAAGTTAAACAGCACAATCCTCCATAACCAAGCATCCAGGACAAAATCATAAGGCAAATTTAAAAGTAGTTTGAGGTGAATGTAAACAAAAATGCAGCATATCAAGTTGTAGAATACAGCAAAGGCAGTGCTTAAGGAGAAATGTGTAGCTAAAACATCTATGTTTGACAAAAATTAAGTTAAATTAATAACCTAATCTCTCATGTTAAGAATTAGAAAAGGAAAAGTGAACTTAACCCAAAGAAAGCAGAGAGACAAGAATAGTAAAGCCTAGAATGGAAATTAATAAAATAAATAATAGAAAAGCAATAATGTAAATCTACTAAGCCAATAAATGGTTCTTTGAGATTTTAACACCATTGACAAATTTTTCACTAGGGAAACCAAGAAAAATAAGTAAAACTGAAATTACTAAAACCTGGGAAGAAAGTAGAGACATCATGAATAATTTTACAGAAATAAAAAAAATTAGAAGGAAACACTGTGTAAAATTTTGTGTCCTAACAACATAGATAATCCAAACGAAAAAAAAAAAAAAAGAAACATACTTCTGAAATGTAAATAAAAAGACATGGAAAACCCAAATATACTTAAAAGGTTTTAGTTAGTAATTTAAAAACTTCCAACAAAGAAACTTACAGGCCCAGATGTCCTTAATGGTGAATTCTATCAAACATTTAAAGACTTAACACCAATAGTTTATAACTCTTCTAAAAGGTAGAAGAGGGAACATTTCCCAACTCATTCTGTGAGACCAGTGTTAGCTTCATGACAAAACCAGAGTATAAGAAAGAAAACTACAGAGTCTATCTATTAGTGGTATTGACTCAAAAAGAGCAATTACAGAAAATTTACTGCTAACATCATACTTAACAATAAAAGACTAAATGCTTTCCCCTAAGATCAGGAAGGAAGTAAAGATATCTATTCTCCCCACTCTCATTCAACAAAGAGTACTGGCAAGCATAATGTTGCAAAAAATGACAATAATTTTAAAAAGACATGGAGACTGAAAATGAAGAAATGTAACTGTCTTTGTTTGCAGATGACATTATTGTCTATATAGAGAATTCTAAAGACCAATTTTAAGAAAAGTTCCTAGAACCAACTAATCATTTCAGTGAGGTTTCAGGATATAAGATCAGTATTCAAAAATAGTTACATTTCTACATCCTAACAATGAACATGGATGGAAATCATTGTTTTAAAGAATATTTGGTAGAAATCAATATTAAAAACATAATAACCTTTACAAGTGCTCCAAAGAAAATTAAATTATCATTTATAAATTTTACAAAGCATGCATAGGATCTGTATGCTGAAAATTATAAAATGCTAATAAAAGAGATCAAAGAAGATCTAAATAATTGATTAGATATTCTGTATCCCTGGATTGGAAGAGTCAACCTAATAAAGATGACAGTTCTCCCTAAATCGTCAGTTTAAGACAGTTTCTATCAAAAATCTTGTCAGCTTGGTATATTTTTATGTATTTATTATTAGCTGGTTACTTGAAGTTTTTATAGATGTAGACAAGTCTAGTCTAAAATTTATATGGAATGACAAAGGATGTACAACAGCAAAAAACTATTCTATACTGTGTAAAAAGAAATAATGTGAAAAAAAATCAGTCTACTTGACATTGAGGTTTACTATATAGGTACAATATTCAAGACAGTGTGGTACTGGCAAGGGAATAGATAAACAGATCAACAGAACAGAAGAGAGAACCAAGACAGAGACCCACATAAAAGTGTCCCAGTGATTTTTGTCAAAGGTGAAAAAGTGATTCAATAGAGGAAGGTGCCTTTTTCAAGGAATGGTAAGGGAGCAATACCATTAGATAATACAGGAAGATACCCTTTTTAAGAAATGGTATGGGAGACACTCATCAGCAGAAGAAAAGACCTTGACCTAAACCTCACACCTCATATAAAATTGTGCTAAAAATGAATCACAGACTTAAATGTGAAGCATAAAACCATAAACTATTAGAAAAATACTTAGGAGAAAATTATTAGAACCTAGGGATAGGCAAACAGTTCTTGGACTTGATACCTAAAATATAGTTTATAAAAAAATTAAGTTGAACCTTATCAGGACTGGAAACACCTGCTCCAAGAAAGATCCTGTTAAAAGGATGAAAATACAGCCTACACAGTGGGCTAAAGTATTTTCAGATGACACATTTAAGAAATATCTTCTAGCTATAATATATAAAGAACCCTCAAAACTCAACATTAGTAAGACAAATAATGCAAATAGCAAATGGGCAAAAACCCTAAAGAGACATGTCACTGAGAAGAATACACAGATTTTAAATAAGCACTCTAAATAATAATGAACATGTTTAGCATTTTTAGTCATTAGGAAAATGTGAATCAAAACAAAAATGAGACATTATTATAAACTTATTAGAATATCTAAAAAAATCATGATAATATCAAATGCTGTTGAGGTGAAGAAAAATTGGATCACTTACATTTTGCTTGTTAGAATGCTAAGTGGCATATATGCTCTGTGAATTAGCTTGGCAGTTTCCTTTAAAATAAAAACGTGCTTACAATAGAACCCAGCAACTCAACTCTTAGAAATTTATATGAGAGAAATTAAAACATATGTTAATGCAAAAACTACACACAAATATTCATAGTAGCCATATTCATAATAGAAACTAAAAACAAGCCACATGTCTTTCAATGGATGAATGGTTAAACAAACTGTGGTACATCCATACCATAAAATAATACCCCTAAATATGAAGGAACAAATCAGTAATCCTTACAGATGCTTGAATGAATCTCAAGGGAATTATGTTGTTTGAAAAAAGTGTGTCTCAAGAGGTTACACACTGTGTATCTCACTTTACACAAGATTTGTGAAATAACACATTTTACAGATATAAAGAACAGATTAGCGGTTGCCAGGAGTTAAAGACTGGGAATCAAGAAATTGCTATGAAGGGGTAACTTTCATGGTGATGAAAGAGTTCTGTATTTTGATTGTTGTGGTTTTATAATGCTATAATGCCATATCACGCAATGAAATGACTAGAACTATACACACACATACAAACGAGAGCATGTGTAACTGTGAATATGAATAGGTTCTATGTATTGCACCAATGTCAATTTCCTGTTTTGTTATTGTGCTATAGTTATGCAAGATAGCAACATTAGAGGAAGGGAAGTGAAGGTGCACCAGATCCCCCTGTATATTTCTTGGCAACTTCTGCTTTACAAAAGTTATTTTTTAGATCTAGCAATAAACATGCAAAACCTATCACTTCCTATTCATTTTATTTTTATCCATACCTTTCAGTTTATGTCTATTGTATCTAAATATGAAAAATACTATGTAATGGCATATTTGATTCTAATTCTTCATTCCTTAACGTTACATTGAGAACTTAAAATAAGCCACAGTAGAAGTATTTATACCACGGAAATTGGCAAACACTACAAATCAGGACTTGACTTACAGTTTTATTGATTTTTTAAACATAAAAAAGAGAATATTAACAATTTAGATAAAACTTTTAAGTGTGTCATGGGTGTAGCTGCTACACTGTCAATAACATTTTTAAAATGGGGAAATATTATTTCAGTATACGAAACTATTATCTGTTTCATCAAAATGTCACTCACATCCTTGAGGAACAAGTTAATATTTTTGTTGTTTTATTTTCATCTGACACATTACTGTAAATAAATTATCAGCCAAAATTCATGGCAAAAGTATACTCAGATTACTAGTTATTAAACATTTACCAGCACATCCCCACTTAGATCGATTATGTGGTTCTGGTTCTGGAAGAACTCACAAGTGGACAGATACAGGTGAAGGAACTGAGGAACCTGAGTTCACTATTGAAATGTAAACTTCTGCAGCTACAGAGCATACTGGGAATTCCATAGCTAACAAGATCGGAGTAGATTGAGCCATGGATAGAATTGTGGGTAATTCATGACTTAGGCAAACTCCGTGTGTTTTAGGTAGTGTGTCCATACGTGCAGTCATCCATCTAAATCTCATCAATGATTTGTTGCAGTTCCCACACACTTAAATCATATTGGAACTACTTAAAATTCTCTGGTATTTCTAATGGTGGTTCTTTTTGGTCAGAGGATATAGATGTAATTTTTCAGGTCATAAATCTCTGTTAAAAGATTGCCCAAAAAGTACCTGATTGACCAAAAAGTACTCTGTTGTGAAGGAGCATTCTTAGCCTACCTCCCAATGGACCCCAGTAGACTTCTGACTTGCATTTGCAGCAGGCAGTCACTGATTTGTCTTTATCAGGGTTCTCAAGGTTAGTACTTGTGTTTCCATCCTCTGGGTTCCAGATAGGCAGGAATGTGTGTACAAGGAGTTCTCGTGAAGGATTCTGTTGAAGTAAGTCACTATGCCTTCCCTGTTAAAGCTGCTTTGGCAATAATAGAAGGACATTTTTACCTTTTACTGACTTGGGGTTTCAGAGGAATTGTGAATTTCTGAGTACTCCAAGGAATTAAATAATGATACACCTATAGAGTTAGGAGTAGCAGATTTTGGTTGTACAATGCTAACAAGAATAGGAGCTCACAGCAGTAGAGGATAGCATTAACATTGTTCTAGATTGGGAAATAAATAGTTGCACAGTGTGCTTATCACTACCTTATCTCATTGGCGCTGGTGGCACACAGACAATGATTCAGAGAAGAGTGGCCTGGGAATAATGAAAACTGACAGAATATAGAACTTCAGGAGAGAAGTCCAAGTTGGTTTTAGCATCCATATTAAGCGATTTCAGGTCCTATTTATTCAATATGGCCACTGTAGCATAAAAATACCCTAGTAACTGTAGTCCCAGCTACTCAGGAGGCTGAGGCAGGAGAATCACTTGAACCCAGGAGGTGGAGGTTGCAGGGAGTCGAGATCACCCTATTGTACCCCAGCCTGGGCAACAGAGGGAGACTCCATCTCAAAAAATGAAAAAGAAAAAAACCCTAGTAAAAACTTGTAAATTGTCCCAATATTCTCTCAATTCCTCACATTTCTCTATCTATCGGTGACCTTCATATCGTCTTCAAGTGTCTGTGTCCTCTCCATTCACTTTAAGCACTGTTGTTTTGATTATAAGTATTTCTTCCCTGGGTTAAAGTAGTAGAGTCCTACTTTCTCTGCTCTCAGTCTCATCCCCTCCTAATCCATACTTCACAACATTGCCAATTCACCAAATTTCAAAGATGTCCCTTAATGATCATGCCTGCTTGTGCTTAGGGCCACGTGTATTCACTTCCCACATAGAATATGCCCTGGTCCTGTAACGTGCTGGGATCAGTAGAATGCAGCAGAAGTGACATTGCTTCATTTTAAGCTTTCCAAAGCTTTCCAAAGCTTCATTTTAAGAAATCTGCAGCTTCCACTTTTACCACTTTAAATGTTACTCCTTGAAGCCAGCTACCACGCTATGTAGACCAAACCAGCCACATGCGGAGTTCTACATGGAGGAGAACCAAAGCCCCAGCCAACAGATCAAACTGAGTTTATAGCCAGCACCATCTCTACTGTCATGTAAGTGAGAACATTTTAGACTTTTAAGCTGTCCCAGCACTTTAGGTCATACCATATTAAGCAGAGGATTGCCTATTCAACTCACACAGCTGTGAAAAATAATAAATTGTTTCTGTTTTAAGGCACAAAGTTGTAGGATCATAAGTTTGTTACAAACAACCGATTTTTTTAAAAAAAACAACTCAACAACTCATACCTAGAAGTGGGGTGTTGATGTGACTAAAACTTAAAATATCTGCCATTGCACTTTGCAGTTCCACCCTGAAGTTCCACATGAAGATGCTTGGATGAGTCAGCTGGGAATATTGTTCTTGTATACCTCATTGCTTTAGCTGGTCACTTGGAACCTTGGAGCAGAATCCTTCACATTAAAGGATGGGATGGAGGGGAGGAGAGGAATTTATTTTCTCACTATGTGTGCAGACTGGACCCCCTACTACTATTGTCACCTCACCCACAGATTGTATTTATGCCTATATATATGTACATAGAAAGTTCTGTGACTCCCTCCTCTGTCCTTTCGACAACATAGGACTTTGAATAACAATGATAGGGAAAACAATGGAATGAGGGTGGATTTGCACAGACTGGAGCACATTCTTGAACAAACTAACCAAGTATCCTGGCGAAATCTAGATGGGTTTGAGATATTGTCAATGAATCATATGATACCTGGCTATTTCAAGTTTCTGTAAAAGAAGGGGAAATCTAAAACAAATACCCTTCCACATATATATAATATATATATGATATAATACATATATCATATATATATAAAAAATACATATTTTTAACAAGAAAACAAGAATATGAAGAACTGGAAATTTTTAAGAAAGGGTTTCCCTTCCTTTAAGCTCAGAGGTATTATTGCTTAGGAGCTAAGTTAGCCTATAAAACACCACTCCCCTTTCCAAAGTTGTATATATAATATTGCAGGTTAAATTACTTTATGTCAGGTCCTATGAAGAAAGATGTGGTTTCAAACTGAAAACATGTTTCACAGGAGTTTGCTTCCTTTCAGGGTAGAGTTCCCCGTTCCCCTGGTGAAAATAATGCTATGTATATTTTGAAATATGGCTGAGAACATGTCATTGGTTTCTGAGGCCCAAGGTGAAGGTCTCCTGGAAGCCACACTGCGTAGTGTATTTGAGGGATCAGTCGTCCCTCTTGTATGTGGGCCTGGTTGCCCGACCTCAAACAAACATGAGGTTTTCACACAAGGAGAGATGGGAGGTGGTGCTGGGATTCCTCTCGCTCTCCTATTGCATCCCCTTTCTTATGATAAGGTGCTCCAATTGACTAGCAGCAAACCTCCTGGGTTTGAAAAATTTCATCTTATCTTTATCTTTAATCCTGACATTAGCTGACTCGCTACTGAGCCTGCTTTAAAAATCTACACTCCTGAATTCTTAGATATACAGGGGAAATGTTGAATAGGAGGGTGGAAAACAAAGAATTTAGTTTGCCAATGATTGCAACTGATTCCTATTAAGTTTGAGTTACACAGGGCTAATTTATATCCCTTTTACTTGGGTTTTGGGGGCGGTGGAAGGTGGGAAATTTGGGTGATTTCATGACTGACAATGAGGATAAAATGTTAATACTTTTTTCGGACTTAACAACTTTGTCCTAGATATTCTACAGTAGAGGAACAATTGGTACTCACCTCCATGCTGCACTCAACTATGAAAAAGGCAGAGTTTGCTTGCCCAATGGCCAAACTAAAGACATCAGTTTATTGATCATATATTTGTCACCTGGAATGCAACTTGAAAGCAAATACATTTTGATTTCAAAAAGTATATATATGTATATACTTTTTATATACTTTTATATATATCTGCCATTGGCTTTAGGACCAGAGACTAGGTGATAAAAGGGCCTTTTTAAGAAATACATTAATGGAAATTGAAAAGATAATGAATGCTTTGATATTGGAGGCCTGAGAAGAGTTGACTCATGACTTAGTGACAAGAGGTAACGTGAAAGACAGAGAAAAAATCTAATAAACTTGCAGATTTAGCTAAGATTTCCAGACCAAATATAAGAAGTGCCAAGTGATTTTATTTTGGTTTTTGTTTTCTCCTACGATAAGAATCAGATATAAGGAAATGAAATAAACAGCTATGTTCAATTTTCAATTTGAATATAGAGAAAACATTTTCAACCAGGACTTCCAGAGTTGGGAAAAAAGACAATTTCTCAATTATAAAACTCTTCATCCTGCAAATGATTCTCAAATGAAAATACAGTCTGAGGGAAAGGATCAAATCCTTCCATTAAACATGGCTTCAGACTCAGTATCAGATGAAAAGTGCAGATGTAGGATCCTTTGTTAAGATTTTGTAGGACTTCTTAACCAGACAATATTGCTTCAGAAAGTCTTAACAGTATTTTTTCCTAGCCCTATAACTCTCTGTTCAATATGAAATGAGATTTTTGAGAGTATTACTTTTGTCTAGGAAATTATAAAATTTGATACACAGAAAATCTGCAGTTTTAAAATAATTGTACCAATTGGTCTTAAAAAGATGAAGACAGTTCAGAGTGAAAAGAGATCTACAGGTTCCCAAATGAACGGGGTATAGCAGCTTCCAAGATGTCTCCCAATGATACCCACTTCCTGGTACTCATTTCCTTGTGTAATTTCCTCCCCTTGAGTGTAAGCTGAACATACTCATTTGCTTCTAATAAGAGATTATGGCAAAAGTGATGGGATGCTGCTGCCAAGATTAGGCTACATAAAAACTCTGGCTTTTCTCTTGTTTGCCCTTTCTTGTTCTCTCACTTCCTCAGTTTAATGGAAGTTAGGTGAAATATCGAGACCTGTCCTTTGGAGAGAATCATGTGGCAAGGAACTAATAGAGGTCTCCATTCAACTGCTAAGAAATGAAGACCGTTAGTCTAATGACTCGTGTGAAACTGAATTCTTTCAGCAACCCGTTAAGTTGAGTTGGAAGAACCTCCAGCCTTGTTTGAGCCTTGAGATGACTGCAGCCCCAGCCAACACATTCATTGCAGCCTTATAAGCAACCATGACTTAGAGAACCCAGTTAAGTTACTGAATCTCAGCCACAGAAACAAAGATGTTATAAATCTTATTGTTTTAAACTTCTGTGTTTCAGGTAATTCATAATACAGCCATAGATAACTAATTTAGCAGGAAGCAGGTTGAGAAAGCTACTCAGCTTCAAGAATGTTCTATTTCTCATGTAAAAGAAATAAAGATTCAAAATATAGAATCAAGAGCATAGAAGTAAAACAAAGACCTTCAGAGAACCATTCCAAAGTAGTAAAACTGAGTCTTAATCAAGCAACTTGTGGCATGTGCCAGTTGGATTTCAGAATTGTTATGGACCCCTGATTGCTATGCACCTTCCATACTTTTTCTCTCCTTTTGAATGGGCATCTCTATTGTGGTTTTCTGTCCCTGTCTTTCACCATATTATTGGGTACATTTCTTTTTAATATACTGTATTAGGTCATTCTTGCATCACTATGAAGAAATAACTGAGATTGGGTAATTTATAAAGAAGAAACTTAATTGGCTCTTTGATATGGTTTGGCTGTGTCTCCACCCAAATCTAATTTTGAATTGTAGCTCCCACAATTCCCACGTGTCATGGGAAGGACGAGACTGAATGTAACTGAATCATGGGGGCAGCTCTTTCCCATGCTGTTCTCGTGATAGTGAATAAGTCTCATGAGATTTGATGGTTTTAAAAAGGGGACTTTCCCTGCACAAGTTCTCTTCTCTTGTCTGCCACCATGTGAGATGTGCCTTTCACCTTCTACCATGCTTGTGAGGTCTCCCCTGACATGTGGAACCACAGTTTCAAGTGAATCATTTAAACTTCTTTAGTTTTAAAATTGCCCAACCTTGGGTATGTCTTTATCAGCAGCGTGAAAATGGACAAATATAGTAAATTTGTGCCATTAGAGTGGGACACTCCTGTAAAGATACCCAAAAATGTGGACACAACTTTGGAACTGGGTAACAGGCAGGGATTGGAACAATTTGGAGGACTCAAAAGAAGACAGGAAAACATGGGAAAGTTTGGAACTTCCTAGAAAATTGTTAAATGGCTTTGACCAAAATGCTGACAGCAATATGGACAACAAAGTCCCAGCTGAGTTGGTCTCAGATGGAAATGAGGAACTTGTTGGGGACCAGAGCAAAGGTGACTCTTGTTATGTTTTAACAAAGAGACTGGCAGCATTTTGCCTCTGCCCTAGAGATTTGTGGAACTTTGAACTTGAAAGAGATGATTTAGGGTATCTGGCAGAAGAAATTTCTTTTTTTTTTGAGACGGAGTCTTGCTTTGTCACCCAGGTTGGAGTGCAGTGGTGCGATCTCGGCTCACTACAAGCTCCATCTCCTGGGTTCATGCCATTCTCCTGTCTCAGCCTCCCAAGTAGCTGGGACTACAGATGCCTGCCACCACGCCCAGCTAATTTTTTAAAAAATATTTTTAGTAGAGACAGGGTTTCACCATGTTAGCCAGGATGGTCTCGATCTCCTGACCTCATGATCTGCCCGCCTTGGCCTCCCAAAGTGCTGGGATTACAGGCATAAGCCACTGCATCTGGCCAAGCATTCAAGATGTGAATTGGGTGCTGTCAAAGGCTTTCAGTTTTGTAAGGGAAGCAGAACAAAAAAGTTTGGAAAATTTGCAGCCTGATGATGTTAGAGAGAGAAAAAAATCCCATTTTCTGAGAAGAAATTCAAGCCAGCTGCAGACATTTCCATAAGTAATGAGGAACTGAATGTTAATCCCCAAAACAATGGGGAAAATGTTTCCAGGGCATGTCAGAGGTCTTTATGGCAGCCCCTCCCATTACAGGCCTGAAAGCTTGGGAGGAAAAAATGGTTTCATGGGCTGGACCTAGGGTCCTCATGCTGTGTACAGCCTAGGGACTTGGTGCCCTGCATCCCAGCTGCTCCAGCTGTGGCTGAAAGGGGCCAACATAGAGCTCAGGCTATGGCTTCAAAGGGTGCAAGCCCCAAGCCTTGGCAGCTTCTACATGGTATTGAGCCCGTGAATGCACAGAAGTCAAGAATTGCAGCTTGCGAACCTCTGCTGAGATTTCAGAGGATGTATGGAAACACCTGGATGCCCAGGCTAAAGTTTGCTGAAGGGCCATGGCCCTCTTGGAGAACCTCTGATTGGGAAGTAGAGAAGGGAAATGTGGGGTCAAAATCCCCCACAGAGTCCCTACTGGGGCACTGCCTAGTGGAACTGTGAGAAGAGGGCCACAATCCTGCAGACCCCAGAACAGCAGATCCAGCAACAGCTTCCACCGTGCACCTGGAAAAGGCACAGACACTTAACACAAGCCAGTGAAAGCAGCCAGGAGGGAGGCTCTACCCTGCAAAACCACAGGGGCTGAGCTTCCCAAGATCATGGAAACCCACCCTTTGCATCAGCATTACCTGGATGTGATACATGGAGTCAAAGGAAATCATCTTAGAGCTTTAAGATTTAGCTGCCCTGCGGGATTTTGGATTTGCCTGGGGCCTGTAGCCCTTTGTTTTGGTCAACTCTCATTTGGAATGGCTGCATTTACCCAATGCCTGTATGCCTGTTGTATCTAGGGAGTAACTAAATTGCTTATGATTTTACAGGCTCATAGGCAGAAGGGACTTGCCTTGTCTCAGATAAGACTTTGGACTGTGGAATTTTGAGTTAATGCTGAAATGAGTTAAGAATTTGGGGGACTGTTGGGAAGGTATGATTGGTTTTGAAATATAAGGACATGAGATTTGGGAGTGGTCAGGGGTAGAATGATTTAAATGAAATACACAGGATGAGAAATGGAGCAGAGTGTTGGAAAAAGAGCATCCCAAACAAAGGGCAGAGTGCATGTGGTGCAGAAGGGCTTCACACGGAAATGTGCTTTATGCATTTGAGAAACATTTGATAGCCGAGATTTCCTATTTAAAAGTTCAAAACCTTTGTCCTACACTGACCAGTCGATGAAAAGGCCTTATACAAGGGTTGGTACACTATGGCTCCTTGGTCAAATCCAATGCGCCAATTGTGTTTTTTTTCCATCTCTGAAGCTAAGAATGGTTGGTACATTTTATTTTTCTCCCTTCCCTTCCCTTCCCTTCCCTTCCCTTCCCTTCCCTTCCCTTCCCTTCCCTTCCCTTCCCTTCCCTTCCCTTCCTTTCCTTCCTTCCTTCCTTGTCTCTCTCTCTCTCTCTCTTTTCTTTTCTTTTTTTTTGGGACAGGGTCCTGCTCTGTCACCCAGTCTGGAGTGCAGTGGTGCAATCTCAGCTCACTGCAGCCTCCGCCTCTTGGACTGAAGTGGTTCTCCCACCTCAGCCTCCCAAGTAGGTTGGACTACAGGCATGGACCACCACACCTAGCTAATTTTGTAATTTTTAAAATACAGATGGGCTCTTGCTCTGTCACCCAGCCTGGTATCAAACTCCTGGCCTCAAGTGATCCTCCCGCCTTGGCCTCCCAAAGTGCTGGTATTACAGGCATAAGTCATTATCCCCGAATCATATGTACATTTTTAAATGGTTAAAAACAATTTTTTAAAAAGTTCATGATGCATGAAAATCATATGAAATTCAAATTTCATCAACTTCTTTTTTAACTCATCTACACTTATTCACTCATGTATTGTTTATGTTGTCTTTCATTCTGTGGTGTTGGAGTTGTGCAGCTGTGACAGACCTTATCATCCACAAAGCTTAAATTATGTATTCTCTGTTTTGTTTTATTTTGTTTATTTATTTATTTTGAGATCGAGTCTCACTCTGTCACCCAGGCTGGAGTGCAGTGATGCGATCTCGGCTCACTTCAACCTCTGCTCCCCGGGTTCAAGTGATTCTCCTGCCTCAACCTACCAAGTAGCTGGGATTACAGGCCTGTGCCACCAAGCCCAGTTAATTTTTGTATTTTTAGTAGAGACAAGTTTCACCATGTTTGCCAGGCTGGTCTCAAACTTCTGACCTCAAGTGATCTGCCCTCTTTGGCCTCCCAAAGTGCTGGGATTACAGGCATGAGCCACCTCACCCGGCCTCTGTTTTATGTTTTTCACAGAAAATGTTTACTGACACCTGCATTAAAATATTAGTTTGTTGAGATATTATCAGTAATACACTCATGCTACTAATATTCAATTCGGTTGCAGGCCCATGACTTTTACTGTAAGCTTTAAATGTATCTGAGCTACTTTTTCTACCTTTAATTTTCAGAAATATTATCCCGTTAACACACAATAAAAACAATCAAATACTTTTATTTAGAAAAACTATATGACCTTTTTATAAAAACCTTAATTTTTTAATCGCTTCCTAAATGTTACTTTGGACTACCAAAAAATTCTCTGAAATTATAATACAAAAAGTTAACATTAGGTGTCAGTATTTAACGTATTATTTAGTAAGTGTGTGTCAATGAAAAATGCATTGCATTGTTGCAGACAGCATCTTCACTGGAAAATTTCAACTCCTCTTATACTGCTTTCTCTGCCATTTTTTGTTTTCCATATTAATGAAATATGTTTAATGACATCTACAAAACAAATCTTTAGAAATCATTTTTTAGGTATCTTCTGTTATATTTTTTCCATACGTCTGTGAGTAGGGGTATTTAACATAGTACAATGTAGTCTCAAGAAATGAGTGTTTACTACAGATGTCAGTAAACCTTTTCTGTAAAGGAACAGAGAATAACTAATTTAGGTTTTGTGGATGATAAAGTCTGTCACAACTACACAACTCTGACATTATAGTGTGAAAGATACCACAGACAATACATGAATGAATGAGCATGGCTGAATTCCAAACATAGAAAATTGAGAAAAAATGGTATCTTATGTAATTTTCATGTGTCATTTTTTTTTTTTCATTTTTTAATCATTTGAAGGTGTAAAAACCGTCTTGGACAAGTGTCTTCTAAAAGTTCCTTATAGTGATCTAAATAAAGTTTCAAAATAGAGACCATTTAGTGGCAAAGTAGTTTTGTTGTGGAGAATACTAGGGAAGCATTATAAGGATGTGGAAAGGATATGGAGTTTGAACTCCTGCTCCAGGACTTGATAGCTTTGTGATTTGGAGCAATTTCCTTAACCTTATCTATGCCTTACTCTTCTAACTTGTATTATTGTAGGTGGGGCAAGGAATCATCTAGTTTCTACCCTTCAGTATTGCTGTGAAGATTAAATATTCTAACACTGTTTTTCATAAATCGCCTGTCAAAGTAATTGGCTCAATAGATGCCCCACAAACGTTAGCACTCTCTCCTGTCATTTCTAATGTTTCTTTTATCTTTATTTTCATTAAATGGGTTAATATGACATATGAAAAATACCCAATACAGACCTTTAAAACGATTTCTTATCTCTAATCATTTAGTCACAGAAAATCTTATAATTCCTTGTGTGGGGTGTGTGTGTGTGTGCTTGTGTGTTGTACATGTCTCAAAGGACTTTTACTTATCTTTATGTCACCAAGCTTAGAAGCAGGGATTAAACAAGATAAAATCTATTCCACACCTCTATATCTCTCTAAAAATATGAAATGTTCTCCCATATCTGTGTATAATGTATAAGCAAACACATGTTGTAGTAATATGAAAACTTTATTAAGCCCTAATAAATCAATAAGGGAAAAATAAACACCCAATGAGGGACAAAGGACACAAATAAATAAGCACGCATATATACATAATCAGTATACATGATCAATAAATATTTAATATAATTTCAACCCTATTAATAAAGAATAAAGTTAAAATGGAAACACTGAGATTGGAAAACTGCTAAAAATGCTCATCAGTTTTTTTTCTTATTTTGAATGAATGTATTAGATTCAATGTGGTCAAGAGCTTCTTGGTTGCTCTTCTCATTGTAAAATGGAATCTAACTCTTCCTCTCAAATCTGAGCTTACCTTAGTGACTTCCTTGACCAATACGATGTGGGCCTTTTGTGGCTGTTGTAGAAGACTTGCAGTTTACACTCTGCTCTCTTAGAATGGTCTCTCGAGGGGAGGCTGGCTACCATGTCAGAAGGCCCACTCCCTCAAACTGTCATGCTAGAAAAGGCACATATAATATATGCATTCCCATCGGCAGACCTAGTTGAGGCTAGCCATCTAGCCATCCACACTAAAGTACTAGACATGTGAGTAAATACATCTTGGCCCCTCTAGACCAGCGCATTTGCCAGCTGAATGTAAGAGTGTCCTCAGTTGACGTCACAGAACAGAAGAATCATTAAACCAAGACTTATTCAAATTCTGGATAAAAAATTCATGAGATGAGTTGATTTTAGCTTCTAAATTGTAGAATGATAATCAGAACAATGTCAATCTCCAATGTTGGTGGAATGCTTAGAAAGGGAAGGAAATAGACTTTAAATTGCCAGATAACGTATGACTTGGTGGCAAAGTAAAAAAGTAAACATTTAAACATTCCAACTTAATTATGAAAAGAAAAACACATCCTCAACTCCCATCTTTGAAAAATCTCTGTTGCTCCAAAGCCCCATGAAACAACTGAGAGTAGGCTGGGAAGAGGACTCAAACTTGATAATTAAAGATATTATTAATTCATTTTATGTGAATTGGCATGAGGCTACATATCATTTTTATTTATTATACTTAGTGTGAATACTCATATATTGAATATTTACTTATTTTGCTGCAGTTATATGAATGCATTTAAGTGGTGCTGCCCTAGCCCCACTGGAAGTGTTAGGTGTTGTACAATGTATATAACTTTTACTTTGTAAACTCAAAAAACCTCTAAATTCTAAATTGCAAGCAGATAAACATGTCATCACAGGAGCCAGACTGTTGGGTTTAATTTTAACTCTGACACTTATTACTGTATGACCATGGGCAAGTTACTTAGTCTCTCTGCACCTGAATTTCCCCATCTGAATAATGAGGATAACAATGAGACCTACCTGACAAGACTATTGTGAAGATAAAATAAGTTTTTATATAGAGATCAATTAGAAGGCATCTAGCACAGAGTAAATGCTCAGTAAGTTACTATAATTACTATTATTTATTTATTTGCTTTTTTCTCACATATCTATAGCTAAGAAGTAGTAAGGAATGAGAACTTAAATATCCTCGTGGCATCTGAGGAGGGGTTTTCTTAACCATGTCTTTGTCCTTGCTGGACTTTACAAAGATGACCTTTTTTCTGCTTGGACATCTTTCTTGCTAGATGCTACTTCTGAGGTCCACTTTGGGAAATTTATGCATTTTAATTCTCACCTACCTTTGCTTTCCACCTGGAGAGAGGTGTTAATATCCGAGCCATCCTATGCCAACAACTCCTTAGCTATAGACAAGTCATAGAAAATAAATAAATAATAATAATAGTAAGTAACTTGTTAAGTAAGCATTTACTCTGTGCTAGGTGCCTTCTCATTGATCTGTACATATACAAACTCCTTTCATCTTCACAATAGTCCTATCAGGTACCTCTTGTCTGCACTTTTGTAGCTACCTCAGGTAGGTGTGGGTCACTCTGCTAGGCAAGTTTCCACTCAGAGTTTTAAAAAGTCAGCAAAGCAAAAAGTCTTTCTTCTTTGGGTGATCAATACTGTGTAGGGATTTTCTTCTGCCTCCCTTTCTCTTCAGCCCAATCTTTGTTTGAAGTTCCTGTCATTAAAGAAAAAAAAAAATCTCTCTAGGCTCCCTTCAGATGGATGCCCTACTTACAACGTTTCCTCTGTTTTGAATCTCACCATGATGTCTTGAATCTCACCATGATGTCTCGAGTAGTAGTTCTCAAAGTGTGGTCCCCGGACCAACAGCAATAGCAATTATCTTAATAGTAGTTGAAATGCAAATTCTTGGGTTCTACTTAGTTGTTCAGGAACTCTGAGGGTGGAGCCCAGTGATCTGACACATGCTAGAGTCTGTCAATCACTGGCTTAGAGAATAACTGTATAGACCTAGTCCACCAGATTTGCTTCTTAACATGTTTACAATTTTAAGTGACTTTTAAGCCCTTGTTAAATCAAGTTTAGTTTAAACTTGCCTCCTTACATGTTTTAAGTTTGGCTTTAATGTTTTTCTGTATGTTGTAAACTATAACAAATGAGGTCTAGACAGACTGTAGCCTACACTTGTGCCAATCATTGAGTTTTGGTCAATCAAAGGTAGCCAACTGTTCAAACCATGTTCAAATAAGGCAAACACCGAGCTGCAACCAATACCTCACTTCCATTTTCTGTACATCACCTTCCTTTTTCTGTCCGTAAATTTTCTTACAACAACCAGGTGCCCTGGAGTCTCTGAGCCTACTGTGGCTCAGAAGGCTGCCCAATTCATGAATAATTCATTGCTGAATTAAACTCCTTTAAACTTAATTCGGTTGCAGTTTTTCTTTTAACACCCATTTTCCTCTTGATAAGGTTTCTGATTTTCCAGACTGTAAGTCTCAATGAAGAATGTAGGAAAGCCTAATTTCACACAGCTGAACCATGAATTATGTTACACTATATCCGTGTCTCCCTAAATCTAAAATCCCCTATGAGAACTCATAGGAATCATGATTTAAGGAAACCAGAAAGACCTCTGCTTTGTATTTTCCAGAAATATTATCCTTCTAAAAGCTAGAATTATAATTATATTTCTAAGCATTTTTCTAAATTAAAAAATGTGAAATGTTTTAATTGTCTATTGCTGCATAAATTTCATGGCTGGGAGAAAAATGTTTTGATTTGCCCGTAATTCTGTAAGTCAGAAATTGGACAGGGCTCAGTTGGAGTGGCTTTTCCACTTACATGTCATTATCTGGAATGTCTTACAGGGTTAAATTCCACTCCAATGGCATCTGGGGCTGGAATAACTAAGATAACTTGACTTACATATCTTGCACTTTAGCAGGGATAGTTGAGATGCTGGACACCTGAAACTGCTATCTTTCTCTTTCTCCCCACCCCCATCCTACCCCATCCCATGGATGCTCAGGCCCCTTTTCATGGTGACTAGATCCCAAGAGTGAGCATTTTAAGTGGTGACAGCAAAACCTGTAGATGTCTTTAGGCCAAGCTTTGAAAGTTTCCCAGTGTCACTTCCACCAGATTCTACTGACCAGAACAAGTCACAGGGCTAACCTAGATCCCAAGGAAGGGGGAATTGATTCCACTTCTTGGTGCTGAAGCAGCATAGACATACTGTGGGAGACCACATGGTTGGGCTTTCTGGTTGTGGCTACCTTTGGAAATATAATAGACTCCAGAAAAATTCATAAAGATTATATTCAGGAAAGCTTGTCTAAATATTGTTTACAAAGATAGAAAGCAGAAATAAAATGTGCAACTGTAAGGAACTGGTTCAATTATTGCATCATTAAAAATCCTGTTTTAGGGCCAGGCATGATGGCACTTTGGGAGGCTGAGGTTGGCAGATCACTTCAGTTCAAGAGTTTGAGACCAGCCTGGCAACCTGGCGAAACCCCTTCTCTACAAAAACTACAAAAAGTAGCCAGGTCTGGTGGTGCACTCTTGTACTCCCAGCTACTCAAGAGGCTGAAGTAGAAGGATTGCTCAACCCTGGGAGCTTCAGTCTGCATTGAGCTGAGATTGTGACACTACACTCCAGCCTGTGTGACAGAGCCAAACCCTGTTTCAAAAAAAAAAAAAAAAAAAATCCCGTGTTAGAATTATTTTAGCATTTAAATATACAAATACAGAAAATAGACAAATAGGATTCCTACTCCCAGAGAACAAGAATTAGAAATATAGGGCCAGGTGCAGTGGCTCAAGTCTGTAATCCCAGTACTTTGGGAGGCCGAGACAGGCGGATCACGAGGTCAGGAGATCGAGACCATCCTGGCTAATACGGTGAAACCTCGTCTCTACTAAAAAATACAAAAAACTAGCTGAGCGAGGTGGCGGGCGCCTGTAGTCCCAGCTACTCGGGAGGCTGAGGCGGGAGAATGGCTTAAAGCCGGGAGGCGGAGCTTGCAGTGAGCTGAGATCCGGCCACTGCACTCCAGCCTGGGCGACAGAGCGAGACTCCGTCTCAAAAAAAAAAAAAAGAAAAAGAAAAAGAAATATAGATAAGTATCATTAAATCTAAGTCAGAATAAGCTAACAGAAGTACTTCCACCAAGTTTTATGAAAGTGAAGAGAATTTTAATCCTAACAACAGGGAAAAAAGAAGACTTCCTCTTTTTTTTTTTTTTTTTTAAAGTTTCTGGAATTCCTCAGAAGACTCAACTTCTCAGGTTTTCTTCATGAGCAATAATGAGTGAGTCAGAGAGGAAATGGCATCATCTAAATACAGTGGCACTGTTGCGTGCAGAAGGTGTCACTTTCAAACGCTTGCACTAAATGTGCTCAGTCAAAATAAATTAAAAATAAAGAATGGCCTCAATTGTGTAGGGGGCTGATGCAGGTCTTCATTCCTCTCAGTGAGCTGAGGACCCAGGTTGAACGTGGCTAAACTGATAAAAATTCCTTCTGCCTCTCAAGTCTTTCAGGAACAAGCATTTCCCAGAGCATTTCCCAATGGGATTCTAGTGTTTATATGAGGTCTATTTTTAAATATTTTTTTACTCAAAATATAAATTAGATACATGACCTGAAAATCAATCAAAGTATCCTGTTTTCCAGTAACGGAGCAAAAACTGTCCACACTGGACTTATTTAAAGAATATAGGCTTCTGGCATGTTGCTTCCATTGAAGATCTACAGTTTGTTTAGGGGTCATTGGGGCCCTAAAATTCTACATCCCCACTTCGTACAGATGTAGAAACTGAGGACAAAAGCCATCAACCTCTAGAACCCTTAGGTTCTAATTATGCCTGTTCCTTTTCCCTCTCTCTTCTACACTGTGTTTCTGTGGGGATTCTGCAATTCTCAATTGCTACACAATTCCTCAGGGGGATAACAATGTTGCAGATAATTACCGATAATTTTGTTTAGCTGCTTAAGCCTCTTTGTAAACCAGCCTCTCTCCTGACTGAGGTGAGGTAGTCCTTCACAGGATTCTCTGGCTTCAGTCACCACACACTTGTTTAAAATATGCAATATTTAGCATTGAATGCAGGAATTATTCAATGATTTGCAGGAAATACATGCACAACTCTGACCATATGCCAAACTCCATTCCAGCCAGGAAGAGTGGAGGCCTGTAACATTTTCCTTGTTCTCTCCATACCTGCTTTCACTGCTCTCACACTAACTTTCAGGAAAAGAAAGCAATAATTCATGCATACTGCATATTATATACAGGCATACATTGCCTTACTGCATTTCACTTTATTGCACTTCGTGGATATTTCATTGCATACAAATTGAAGGTTTGTGGCAAATCTGTGTCACACAAGTCCCTTGACACCATTTTTCTAACAGCATGTGCTCACTTCATGTCTCAGTGTCATATTTTGGTAATTCTCGTGACATTGCAAGCTTTTTCATTATTATATCTGTTATGGTGATCTGTGATCAGTGATCTTTGATGTTACTATTGTAATTGTCTTGGGTTGCCACAAACCATGCCCATATAATACGGTGAACTTACCAATAAATGTGTGTGTTCTGATTGCTCCACTGGCCATTTCCCTGTCTTTCTTTCTCTGCATGGGCATCCTTACTCCCCAAGACACAATATTGAAATTATGCCAGTTAGAGATAACTTTACAATGGTCTTTAAGTGTTCTAGTGAAAAGAAGTGTCACAGGTCTCTCTCACTTTAAATCAAAAGCTAGAAATGACTAAGCTTAGTGAGGAAGGCATGTTGAAAGCAGATGGACAGGCTGAAAGCTAGGCCTCTTTTGCCAAATGATTTAGTCAGTGTGTGAATGCAAAATGAAGCTCTTGAAGGAAATTAGGAGTGCTACTCCAGCGAACACAAAAATGGTAAGAAAGCAAAATAACCTTATTGCTGACATGAAGAAAGTTTGGGAGGTCTGGATAGAAGATCAAACAGGTCACACAATGTTACCTTAAGAGTTAAAGGCTAATCCAGGGCAAGGCCCTAACTCTTTAATTGTGTGAAGGCTTACAGGTGAGGGCACTGCTGAAGCAGTTGCTTCATGAGGTTTAAGGAAGAAGCCAGCTCCATAACGTAAAACTGTAAGGTTAAGCAGCAAATGCCGACGTAGAAGCTGTAGCAAATTACCCAGAAGATCTAGCTACACTATACAACAGGTTTTCAAGTAGAGGAAATAGACTTCTACTGGAAGAAGATCCCATCTAAGACTTTCACAGCTAGAATATAGAAGACAATGCCTGGCTTCAAAGACTCAAAGAACAGGCTGACTCTCTTGTTAGGGGCTAATGCAGCTGGTGGCGTTATCTTGAAGCCAATGCTCATTTACCATTCTAAAAATTCTAGGATCCTTAAGAATTATGCCAAATTTACTCTGCCTATGTTCTATAAATGAAGCAACAAAGTCTGGATGACAGCACATCTGTTTACAGCAGGATTTACTGAATACTTAAACCCGTTATGCAGACCCACTACTCACAGAAAAAGATTCCTTTCAAAATATTACTTCTTATTGCCTATGCATATGGTCACCAAAGAATTCTGATAGATGTGTACAAGGAGATTAATGTTGTTTTCATGCCGGCTAATGCAACATCCAATCTGCAGCCCATGGAACAAGGAGTAATTTTGATTTGCAAGTCTTTAAGAAACACATTTTGCGGCCGGGCGCGGTGGCTCAGCCTGTAATCCCAGCACTTTGGGAGGCCGAGACGGGTGGATCACGAGGTCAGGAAATCGAGACCATCCTGGCTAACATGGTGAAACGCCGTCTCTACTAAAAACATACAAAAAAACTAGCCGGGCACGGTGGCGGGCGCCTGTAGTTCCAGCTACTCAGGAGGCTGAGGCAGGAGAATGGCATGAACCCAGGAAGCGGAGCTTGCAGTGAGTGGAGATGGCGCCACCACACTCCAGCCTGAGCCACAGAGCCAGACTCTCTCTCAAAAAAAAAAAAAAGAAAAAGAAACACATTTTACAAGGCTATAGATGCCATAGATAGTGATTCCTCTGATGGACCTGAGCAAAGAAAATTGAAAACATTTTTAAAATGTTTCACCATTCTAGGTTCCACTACATATATTTCACGATTCACGTGAAGAAGTAAACATATCACTGAAACTAGGATGCTAGGAGTTTAGAAGAAGCTGATTCCAATCCTCATGGATGGCTTTGAGGATCTCAAGACTTCAGTGGAGGGAGTATCTGCAGTTGTTGTAGAAATAGTAAAAGAACTAGGATTAGAAGTGTAGCCTGAAGATGTGACTGAATTGCTTCACTCTCCTGATAAAACTTTAACAGATGATGAGTTGTTTCTTATGGATGAGCAAAGAAAGCGGTTTTTGGTTTTTTTTGTTTGTTTGTTTGTTTGTTTGTTGAGGTGGAATCTTCTGATGACTATGCTGTGATCATTGAAATGACAACAAAGGATTTTGAATATTCCATCAACAGTAATAGGTTTTGAAAGGATTACGTCCTCTAAATTTGAAAGAAGTTCTATTGTGAGTAAAACGCCATCAAACAACATCACATGCTGCAGAGGATTCTTTCATGAAAGGAAGAGTCAACTGATTCTGCAAACTTCATTGTTGTCTTATTTTAAAAAATTGCAACAGCCATCCCAGCTTGCAGCAACCACCATTCTGCTCAGTCAGCAGCCATCCACACTGAGGTGAGACCCTCCACCAGCTGAAGGCTGGGGTCTTCGATGATTGTTAGCATTTTTTAGTAATATTTTTTAATTGAAAAGTACAGTTTTGAACATATGCTATTGTACACGTAATAGACTATGGTGTAGTGTAACTATTACTTTTATATGGGCTGAGAAACCAAAAATTTTGTATGACTCAATTCATACATGGTTTATTATGTGCTTTATTATGGTGGTCTGGAACTGAACCTGCAATATCTCTGTAGTATGCCTTTAACTGATAGTAACCAAATCCCACCTCCTAAAACCCATAGAGTATGATGTGTATCCCCTGAGTATTGCTACCGTCTTGGTCTCAGCTCTCAAGGTCAAAAACCCCTCAGCCCTAGGGACATACTGGGCAGGTTTTTGTTTTTGTTGTTGTTGTTCTTGTTTATTTGTTTCTTTTTCCTGCTAGCCTGGAAAGCTTTGAGAAGAATGTATAGACAGGAAATTAGAGAAAATGGAGTAATCTCACTCCACACAAAACTTTCATCCAATCTACAATAATAAATTATTAATTAACTTAATGTTAAAAATGCAAAAAAAAATTACTTTCTCTTATAAGCAATCCCTACCTGACATGCTCATAGAAGTAATTTGCTTACTTTAACCAAAATATTACTTCCTCCTGAATAGCTAAACATACTTTTTAGATTTCATAATTTACCAAAATGAGAATTTTTTTATAAATGATCGCCTGTTTCATGGCCTTTAAATATCCAGTCTTACCTGATAAACAAGGGTAGTCTGGCTTTACCACATTCCAAAGCCTCATTTTGCTTGTGCTCATTATTTAGCATCTTTGGTTACATACTTGCTTGTTGTCTCTGGTTTTAACGCTTTCTACTAATTGGAGAATGAGGCACTTGCAACATATTTTCATATCCAGTTAGCATCAGCAATGTGGAAATGTCTTCTCAGATCTATCATGAGCAAGCGGCCAAAGAGGAAAAAATAAAATTATCTGATAGCACCCACTATCGTTCCCCAACATCTGGGATGGACCTTACATGAGAATTAACTTCTGTTCCTTCCCCAAATTATCATTCCTTCCTCAAGTTGCCATCTGCTTCTGTTACTATAATTCACCACCTCCTCAATTAAGCTTTGTTTTCTTCAACTTCTATCCTAGGTTGGGGAATTAATTTATTATTGCTGCTATAACAAATTACTATAAATTTAGTGGCTTAGAGCAACACACACTTATTATCTTACAGTTCTGCAGGTTGGACGTATAACATGGGCTTCACTGGGCTAATATCAGGGGATTGACAGGGCTGTGATAGTTTCTGGAAGATCTAGAGATGAATCCTTTTCCTTACCTCTTCCAGTTTCTAGAGGCTGCCCACATTCCTTGGCTCATGGTCCCTTTCTCCAGCCAGCAACATTGCATCTGTCTCATTATTGCTCTGGAGTCTCTCACCACATTTGGGAAAGGTTCTCAGCTTTTAAGGAGCCATATGACTCGATAGACACACACGGATAATTCAGGATTATTTCCCAATATCAAGGTTCTTAACCCTAGTCACATCTGCAAAGTCCCGTTTGCCAGGTAAGGTAACATGTTTATAGGTTCTGGGGATTAGGGCATGGACATTCTGGGGGCCATTATATTGCCTACAATGGTTGGTTTCTGACCATTTCCTTTCTCTCTCCCCCTGAACCAGGGAACTAACTAGGAAATCATTTGCTGATATTAGGCTATAACTGTCAGTGGATTATTTCAGTCTGATGTAAGCTTATGTAATGGGGAATATCTTCATGTTACTTATATTAACATTATTGCTTCTATTAAGTAATAGATCAGTTCAATGTGATGTAAGGAGTTCAATAGTGTGATCAGAATTCAGGATAGTCGGATGTTGAGCTTGACTGCTTTCTTAATTGGTGGCTGCTTTGGGGCCCACTATGATGGTAATATTTTTTACTCTCTGTAGGAAGGTTGTTTCCTAGAGTCTAAAGACCTGTCCCTCTTTAGATTAACAGTTAAACTTACAGGGAGATTAAGTAATTCTGTGGGTAAGTTTAAAGTTGAACTAAGATTCTATCTTGGATAACCAGCTATCATCAGGCTTGGTAGGCTTATCACCGCTGCTCATGAATCTTCCCCCTACTTTGCCACATAGGTGGGTATGCTTGCTCTTTCAGCTGTTCTTGAGTAGCTTGTCTAGTTTTGGGAGACTTGGCTTTAGTTATCTCTGTAAAATTATTTCTATTTAATACATTATGCAGAAGGTATAAGGGTTTGCCTTTGCTTTTTTATGCTTGACTTAGTTATATCATCTTTCCCTTACAGTACTACGTCTATTGCACCAAGGTAAAAATTTCTATCACCTATACTTTTGTTTAGGTAAATGATTTAATTAAGATAATTTGATAATATTTTTAGAGAGGTTTGGGTCTAGAGTTAGCTCAAAGAGTAAAGTTGTGATGAAATCTTGTGAGTGTAGGCCAGATGCTTTGGGTTAAGTTACACACTTTGATTTTTCCAAGCGCACTTTCCAGTATGCTTGCCATGTTACAACTTATCTCTTCTATGTATGGGAGAGAGCTTTAGTAATATTTGTTTCTAGAATAATATTTGAGGATGGTTATGGGTGTTGTGTGTGTGCTTCATGACCCTATTCACCCAAGCACTCTGCTCTTGGTTTACTGCTAAATCCTCTTTGAGCCTTTAGATTTAATAAAAGTTATCATGAGATTTTCTGGGTAAAGAAAATGTACCCTCGTAGGCTACACCTTAACCTAACATTTTTATGTGTATACTTGTGCTTACTTTGCAACCTTTGTAGTGTTTGCTGAAGATGGCGGCATATAGGCTGGGGGCAAGAGGTGTTGAGGTGCATCAGGGTGTATCAATTATAGAAAATCCTCCTCTAGAGGGATATAAAGCACTGCCAAGTCCTTTGAATTTTAAGCTGTTGCTTGTAGTATTCTGGTAAATGGTTTTGTTAATTTTTTTTTTTAAAACGTCTTTTTTTTTTTTTTTTATACTTTAAGTTCTAGGGTACATGTGCATAACGTGCAGGTTTGTTACATATGTATACTTGTGCCATG
>NW_012114566.1:5786731-5812976 GCF_000951035.1 Colobus angolensis palliatus
ATTGTCCGGCACTCCCTAGTGAGATGACCCCAGTACCTCAGTTGAAAATGCAGAAATCACCGGTCTTCTGTGTCGCTCGCACTGGGAGTTGGAGACTGGAGCTGTTCCTATTCGGCCATCTTGCTCCGCCCCCCTCAGTTTTGTTAATTTAACTATTTTAGTTTAGGGCTAAGCATAGCGCGGTATCTAATCCCAGTTTGGGTCTTAGCTATTGTGTTTTCAGGATATTAAAGCCACTTTCTTAGTGTGTTTTATTTCAGCTGGAGTTTTTTTTACAACTTAGATGGAGTTTATTTTTATTGAGGGTAGATCTTAAACACTCTTTACACTGAGATCTGTTAGCTTGGGTTAATCATATAACCACAGTGGCTAGCATGAAATTGACCAACCCTAAGTACTAGTAGAGCTTCGTTAAACTTTTGCTTATTGCTAAAGATTTATCACTGCTGTTTCCTGTGGGGATGTGGTTGAACAAAGTATTTTGAGCTGCATTTGTGCGTGCTTGATACTTGCTCCTTTTGATTCAGGTGATCTAGAGGGCATCTTCACTGGGATGGGGATACTTGCATGTGTAATCTTACTAAGAGTTAATAGAAAGACCAGGACCAAACCTTTTTGTTTATGGGGTTGTGCAGATCTATCTAGACATTTTCAGTGTCTTGCTTGGAATAATTAAGCTACATTAACTGCACAAATATTTGAGTATAAAATTAAAATATAAGGGGAATAGTCACTTAAAATTATGGTAATTTAAGTTTAACTTGAATTGGCAGAAGTTTGATAGAGAGGAGTTTTATATTGGGGTAATTGTTTTAGGATGTTGTTTATGGGTAGCACTTTCAGAGTGTTATGTTCAAGGTATTATATTAGCACTACAGTGAAAATTTAGTTGTTATATTTGTTATATAAGTAGAGTTTTAATTTAGTAGGGGGATTTTTAAGATTTTTGGGAAACACATCAATCAAAGAGTAGCTGTTGGGGTATTCATGATTAAAATATGACTTTTGGAATCTGACTGGGTTTTAATCTCTTGTCTTGGGGATTTGCCAAGGGTACACTTACCTAGGTTGATGGTAAAGTCAGAGGTGGGGAAGAGGGGATTATGGATTAAATCGAAAATAGTTCTTGAAAATAGGCATACATGATCTCGCCTACGTGATCGTGTGTCCATGATTGTGCGTACTTGTCTATTGATTACTTGTTATGTCCTTCAAGCATGAATTAATTAACATCTTATGGTTGTTAGGCCGGGTCAGAATATTTAATATAAGCTCAGTTTCTACAGCTGGTTTGGCAGAAATCAAATCCGCGTTTGTCTACAGCTGATTCGGAGGGGACCAGGCCTTCCATGATGGTGAGTAATAACATTCCACAAAGTTAAAAATACCAAATGCATGATCGTGCTCCCATGACTGGTTAATAGGGTGATAGTCACTAGTCCATCAAGATGTCTAATTTAAGGGGAATGTGTGGGCGATCTTAGTTTTATGGCCCTGAGGTAAGAACCAGATGCCAGGTCTAGTTTCAGTATGGTCACCCCCAAGTGTTATGGGCCAGGAGCGAGGAAGGTAGTACTCCTGAGAGGGATGATGATTTCTCAGAGCTTGGTAGATTAAAAGACCAAAATTTGGGAGGGGATATTCATGTTGACAAGGACTTTTTTGACTGAAATGTGCTATGTTCAATGAACAATTTTGTGTACTATGTAATATTAAGGATTTTTAGTATGGGTCGATATTTGTATTGACTGGGTTTTGTTGTACGATTAATGATAGCAAATGTGTGATAGTTGGAGAGTTATTAATACATGCTTATATGTATGTAGATTGTAGTTTTAATGTATCTTGTTGTATAAATGTACTATGTACAGTTAAACAATTATAGTACAATATATTATTTATGGGGCCTAGCAATAATGCACGAAGTACATAAGAGCACTAATGTATTAGTGCTAGTTCATTCAAACTGGCATGGTAGTTAAAGTGTGCGTTGAAAAAAGTACAGGGAATAGTTTAATTAGAATTTCGGCTTTGGGTGTTGATGGTGAAGCAGGAATGCTTTTTTTCCTGAGTTGTACTGGGGAGGAAATTCTCTATTTCTGGTTTACAAGACCAGAGTATTGAGTTATATTACAAGGGCAGTTTCATTTAAGTAGCTTGTTTTCAATTAGGGCAATGATTGGTATAAGGGTGAGGACAGTAACGAAGTACATAATGGATGCTGTCTGTCCGACGATAATAAAAGGGCAGTCGACTCATTGCCCTCTGATTCATGTGAGTGTGAGCAGGTCAGCACTATGATTCAGAATAGGCATTGACTTAATGGACAGAATACTATGCTGTGTTGCTTAGATGTGTGAAGTATAGGAATAACTGCTAGAATGAGAATGGAGGATATAAGGGCCAGCATACCTCCTAGTTTGTTGGGGATGGATCATAAGTTTGCATGTGCAAACTAAAAGTATCACTCTACTCTGGTTTAATGTGGGGTGGGGTATTGAGGGGGTTGGCTAAAGTGTAATTATCCAGGCCACTCAGGAGATCAGGTGAAAATAGTACTAGAATTATTAGGAGGAGGAGGAGGAGAGTTAGGCCTAGAATATATTTGACTGTGTAGTAAGGGTGGAAAGTGATTTTGCCAGGGTCTGATGAGATCCCCGAAGATTATTAGATCCTGTTTCATGTAAGAATAAAAGGAGAACAGTTGTTAGAGCTGCAATGATGAAGGAAACGATAAAGTGGAAGGCTAAAAGTCGTGTAAGGGTGGCTTTAGTCAACTGAGAATCCACCTCAAATTCATTGTACAAAGTCAGTTTCATATATGGGGTGGCTAATAGTAGATTTGTAATTACTGTAGCACCTCAGAATGATGTTTGGCCTCATGTAACCTATAAATGCTGTTGGTATGGTTGTGAGTAGGAGGATAACGTCAATATTTCAGGTTTTTAGAAATATAAATGACCTATAATATAAACCTTGGCCAACATGTAGGAAGAGGCAGGTGAAAAATATTGAAGCACCATTAACATGAAAATAGCAGATTATTCAGCCGTAGTTTACATCTCAGCTGATCCTGGCGACTGAAGAGAAGGCAGTTAAGGTATCTGATGTGTAGTGTACAGCCAGAAATCATTCTGTGATGATTTGGAGAATTAAGCAGGCACCAATAAGTGAGCAATTTCATCATGTAGAAATGTTGGATGGTGTGGGAAGATCAATGAATTAATGGTTAATAATTTTTATTAGCGGGTGTGTGTTGTGTATTTTGGTCATTAGTATACTTACACTTGAAATACAACGATGGTTTTTTTTATACCATTAGTCATGGTTATAGTCCGTGTAGGAATAATGGCATATATTTTATTTTTATTAAGTATTCTTTCTCTTACAGGGTTTGTAGATTTTTCTTCGAAACCATCTCCTATTTATGGAGGCCTAGGGATGATTATTAGTGGTGCTGTGGGTTGTGGTACTGTGTTGAACTTGGATGGGGCTTTTGTGGGGTTAATAGTGTTTTAAATTTATTTGGGCGATATAATGCTTGTTTTTGGTTATACTGTGGCAATGGCTATTGAGGAATACCCTGAAACATGAGGGTCAACTATTGACGTTTGGAGGGCTTTATTATTAGGATTGTTAATAGGGGTGGTGTTGACGCGGTGAATAGTTGAGTATGATGGGATGGTCATCACAATTAATTTTAATAGCGTGCAGAGTTGAATAATTTTTGAGAGTGAGGGGGCGTGATTATTGCGTGAGGATTCTGTCAGTGTGACTGCTTTGTACAGTTATGGATGCTGATTGCTGGTAGTTGCTGGTTGAACATTGTTTGTTAGTATTTATGTTGCAATTGAAATTACTCTGGGTAATAGATTAGATAATTTAGAGTTAGAAGGAGTAAAATAGAAAAGGAGGGAAAGTAAAGTTTAATTAGACCTTTTTGAGTAGATACAGTAATTGCGGCTGATATTTGGGTTTGTGAAATGGTTTTTGGTACGGATTTTTCTAACCAAATTAGGTCTAGTAAAAGTGAGGCTAGATTTTGGCTTGTAAATAGGCTTGAGTGGGGGGTTGTATGGTGGATTGTGGCTGAGTAAAAGCCTAATATATTGGAGAAGTTAAATGTCTGTAATGGATAATTTAGCTTAAGATTGTTAGTTATAAAATTTAGCTCCATTGCTAGTAAAAGGCCTAAGGCAGTCACACCTAGGGCTGCGAGTTTTAGGTGAAGTGGCATAGTTGTTGGGGGGATGAAGTAGGAGTAATACTATTGGTAATGAGGAATCCAGCTAAGAATATTGCCAATTATTAGACGCTTAATTGAGTTAATTAGGAAGAGGTTGTTTTCATTAATATTAATCAGAATTGTGACATGAAGTTGTCCTATCAGAGCAAAGAAAATAATTCTGGTACTGCAGACAGCTGTTAGGGAGGTTGCATTCAGAGTACTAGAAGGGGCTCAGGTGTTGGTATATGACGTGTCTGCGGTTTCGATAACGAGGTCTTTAGAATAAAAGCCTGTGAGGAAAGGCACACCTGTAAGTGTGAGGCTGCCAATAAAAAGGGAGGAGGAAGTGCGGGGTAAAGTCTTGAATAGTCCTCCTGTTTTTCAGATGTCTTGTTCATCATTGAGATTATGAATGATGGAGCCTAAACATATAAATAACATAGTTTTAAAAAAGGTGTGGGTGCAGATATGAAGAAATGCTAGGTGTGGGCCAATTTTGATTATGATAAAGCTTAGTTGGCTTGAGGTGGAGAATGCTGCGATTTTTTTTATATCATTTGGTGTTAGATCACAGATTGCTGTAAACAAGGCGGTCATAGCCCCTAAATATAATGTAAGGGTTTGGATTAATAGGTGATTTTCTATTCAAGTGTAGAAGCATATGAGTAGAAAAACCCTTGCTACAACTATAGTGCTAGAATGGGGTAGGGCTGAGTCTGGAGTTAGGCCTTCTGTGGTGGAAGGAAGTCAGGGATGAAAACCAAATTGAGCTGATTTCCCTGCTGCTGGTAGGAGAAGACGAGTTAATGGAAAGGAATTGGAGGTAGGATTTAGAATAAATACTTCTTGAAGCTCTCATGTGTTGGAGAATAAGAGGAATCATGCTATAGCTAAAATAAAGCCAAGATCGGGCGGATCACGAGGTCAGGAGATCGAGACCATCCTGGCTAACACGATGAAAACCCGTCTCTACTAAAAAATACAAAAAACTAGCCAGGCGCGGTGACGGGCGCCTGTGGTCCCAGCTACTCGGGAGGCTGAGGCAGGAGAATGGCGTAAACCCGGGAGGCGGAGCTTGCAGTGAGCTGAAATCCGGCCACTGCACCCCAGTCTGGGCGACAGTGTGACTCCGTCTCAAAAAAAAAAAAAAAAAAAGCCAAGATCACCGATGCGATTATACAGGACCACTTAGAGGGCTGCTGTATTAGCGTCTGTTCGGCTGTATCATCAGCCATTTAGTAAAAAAGACATAATTCCCACACCTTTTCATCCCATAAAAAGTTGAAAGAAGTTTTCAGCAGTAATAAGAATTAATATTCTGATGAGGAAAATGAGTAAATATTTGAAAAATTGATTAATATTAGGGTCTGAGTTCATATTATCATATTGGAAACTCTACAATAGATCAGGTAACAAATAGTGCTACTGGGATAAATATTGTGGAGAAGTAGTCTAGTTTGAAGCTTAGTGAGAGTTTAAGAGTTTGGATTGTTATTCAATGTCAGTTTGAGATGATTACTTCTTGGTCTATAAATATATATCTTGTGGTAGGGATGAGGCTCGTAATAAAGGTGCATGCAATAGATATTTTTATGTAGTATGGGTATGAATCTTTTTTTGCAGGGGTTGGCTAAGGTAGTAATGATTGGTAAGATTAAAGGGATTAGGGTGATTATAGTAGTGGTAAAATACATGTTTATTACTTTTACTTCGAGTTGCACCAGTATTTTTGGTTTCTATGACCAATGGATAGCTCTTACCCTTTAAAAGTTGAGAAAGCCATGCTATTAGGCATGGAGGCATGAGTTAGCAGTTCTTGATACTTTCTCAGTAGATAAGAAATTGCAGGCTTCTATCATTAGATCCACAATCTAATGTTTTGGTTAAACTATATTTACAGTATGCAAACCCCATAATAATTATAGGGTTTAAGGATAATAGGAAGATCAGTGCAAAGTATATAAATATTAATGTATTTTCTCATGTAAAGGTGAGTTTAATACTGTTAATGTAATATACAAGTGTCCCTCGTTGTGTTGTAGTTAGCATATGTAGGGAGTAAAGGGCTGTAATTAGTATATTAAGTCCTATAAGCATAATGGTGATGTTTGATCAGGAGAATGAAGCCATAGTGAGGAAGAGTTCTCCTACTATATTAATAGTAGTGGGTAAGGCAAGGTTAGTAAGACTTGCTAAAAGTCATCAAGAGGCTATTAGTGGAAGCAGTGTCTGAAGGCCTCAGGTAAGTAATATAATTTGGCTATGGACTTGCTCATAATTCAAATTTGCTAGGCAGAATAGTAAGGATGAAGTGAGTCCACGGGCAATTATAAGGGTGATTACACCTGTAAAGGTTCAAGGGGTTTGAATGAGAATAGCTATAATAACAAGTGCTATGTGGCTTATGGAGGAATACGTGATAAGTGATTTTAAATCAGTTTGTTGTAGATGAGTAGAACTTGTCATAAAATCCCTCATAAGGATAGTATGAGGAAGGGGTAGGCTATATATTCTGTTAGGGGGTTGAGGGTAAGAGTAAGCCGTATAATATCGTAGCCACCTAGATTTAGGAGTACTGCTGCAAGCACTATTGAGCCAGCAATAGGGGCTTCCACATGGGCTTTGGGGAGTCATAGGTGAAGTCCATATAGAGGCATTTTTACTATAAAAGCTAAAATACATGCTAGTCACATAAGATTATTAGAACAGGAGTTTAATAGTTCTTGGGTGGCAAATGTTATTATAATTATATTTAGAGAACCCAAGGTATTTTGAGTATGGACAAGTGTAACAAGTAGGGGAAGGGACCCTACTAGTGTGTAAAATAAGAAATATGAGCTTGCATTGAGGCATTCTGATTGGTTACCTCGGTGGGTGATGATAATTATGGTAGGAATAAGTGTGACTTCAAAGAGAATATCAAATATAATTAGTTCTGTGGCTGTGAATGCTATGATTTAAAAAAATTGTAGGGAAATTAATATGGAAATATAGAGTTTTTCCGTGGGGGTGACTCATTGGAAAGGTCATATTGGCTTGCTAGAATTATAAGTGGTAGGGATCAGGTTGTTAAGATTAGAAGGGGGGATGTTAGTGGGTCAGAGGAGAGGATTAATGAGAAGTTAGATGAATTATCGTTTAATTGGTTAAAAAATAGTAGAGTAATAAGGCTGATGAATGGGCTGTGAATAGTCATGTTAATTTAGAATATAGAGTTTTTAGAGAGTCATGTTATTGGTAACAGTATACTTTTTGGAGTAATAACTTCTAGCATTGAAGTAAATTTAGGTTTTGTACATAATCTAGGTTTTACATGTTGGAGACTGAAACTAGTAAGGCAAGGCCCACTGCAGCTTCACAGGCAGCAAATACTAGGAGAATAATGGGTGTTATGGATGCCAGAGTGAAATATATATTTAAAGTTATAAGAGTAATTACAATGAATATTGATAATATTACGCCTTCTAGGCATAATAGGGATGATATTAGGTGGTATCGATAGACTAATATTCCCAGAAGTGCTATGGTGTATGCTAATATAGTATTGATATAAATAAAGGGCATTTGGTAAATATGGTCTATCATAATCTAATGAGTCGAAATCATTCATTTTAATTTAAACTATTTACCAATTCAACTCAATCTAATCCTTTTTGAGTTCATTCGTGAGTTAAACCTAGGATGAAAATGGTAACTAGTATAAGGGCTGTGCTGATTATTAGTGTCACGTTGTTTGTTTGAAGGGCTCATGGCAGGGGTAGTAGTAGGGCGATTTCTAAGTCAAACAGGAGAAATGTGGTGGCCATTAGGAAGAATTTTATGGAGAAGGGGAGGTGGGCAGGTGATTTAATGGATCAAATCCACGTTCATAAGGGCTGGATTTTTCTATATAAATATTAAGTTGTGGGAGTCAAACTGTGATTACTTTTGGTATTAGGGACAGTAAGATGTTGGTTACTAGGGCTAGTGTCAGGTTAATTACTCTTTTTCGGATATTATGGAAACTTATTGATTAGAAGTCAATGGTGCTGCTTATGCTAAAAGAGTAGGATCATCATCAGTAGATAGAGACGTATAACAATAGTCACTCTCTATCTACAAAGTGTCAATATCAGGTGGCGGCTTCAAAGTCAAAATGGTACTTAGATGTAAAGTGGAACTTTAACTGACGGAGGAGGCAGATAGTGAGAAATGTTGACACCTGTAATCACAGCACTTT
Source organism: Colobus angolensis palliatus (assembly GCF_000951035.1). Lineage (NCBI taxonomy): Eukaryota > Metazoa > Chordata > Mammalia > Primates > Cercopithecidae > Colobus > Colobus angolensis. The sequence continues at coordinate 5,795,179 of NW_012114566.1, forward strand.
GGGAGGCCGAGGTGAGCAGATCACCTGAGGTCAAGAGTTCAAGACTAGTCCTACCAACATGGAGAAACCCCATCTCTACTAAAAATACAAAATTAGCCTGGCGTGGTGGTGCATACCTGTAATCTTAGCTACTCGGGATGCTGAGGCAGGAGAATTGCTTGAACCCAGGAGGCAGAGGTTGCAGTGAGCCGAGATCGTGCCACTGCACTCCAGCCTGGGGAACAAGAGCGAAACTCTGTCCCAAAAAAAAAAAAAAAAAAAAAAAAAAAAAAAAACAGTGTTGAGCTGTAAATTCCATCAGAGATAGTAAAAGGGGCCTCAAAATATTCTGAAACTTTGAAACTTGTAGAAGGGTGAAGTATACGCCTAAGGTAATTGTGACAACTAGTGCTGGAATTACTTGCTTTTGACTACCTTCCATCAGGCTACGGTGAAGTCAAGTAATTGAAACTCCTGAAGCAAGTAACACAGATGTATTCAGGAGGGGTACTTCTAAAGGACTGAGGGGAAGAATGCCTGTTGGAGGTCAGTGTTCCCCTAACTCTGTAGCTGGAACGAGACTAGAGTGCTAGAATGCCCAGAAGAAACCAGCAAAGAAGAGTACCTCCGAGCTAATAAAATTATTCCTTATCAGATACCTTTTTGGACAATTGTGTGATGGCCTTGAAACGTACTTTCTCTGATAACATCTTGTAGTCACTGATATGTAGTTAGTGTATTGGTCAGTAGATCTAACGTTAAAAGAGTAATGGAGTTAAAGTGAAATCATATGGCCAGGCCAGATGTTATTAGGAGAGCCAAGAGAGCTCCTGTTAGTGGTCAGGGGCTGAGTTTGACTATATGGTAGGCGTGTGTTTGGTAGGTCATTATGTATTACCATGTAAATAAAGGTTTACTAGTAGTGTGAACACATAAGCGTGAATAAGAGCTGCAGCAAATTCGAGAATGGTCAGGAAGGTTAGAATAATGAGAGAGATTGCAGCTGCGGGGATACTAATAGTTGATAATACTAGTGTGCCTCTTCCAATTAAATGTATCAAAAGATGACCAGCTGTAATGTTGGCTGTTCATCGCACAGCTAATGCTACTGGTTGAAAAAATAGGTGAATAGTTTCAATGACCACTAGTATAGAGATAAGTGGCATAGATGTGCCTTGTGGTAAAAACTGAACTAAGAAGGTTTTGATTTTAAACCAAAAGCCTGTGATTACTGCACCTGCTCACAAGGGGATTGCGATACCTAGATTTATTGATAATTGGGTAGTTGGTGTAAATGAATGGGATAGAAGCCTGAGGAGATTGGTTGAGGCAATGATGAGAATTAGAGATATCAGTATAAGGGATCAGGTTTCTCCTTTAATATTATGGGTAGTTACTATTTGTTTTAGTACAAATTGAACAAATCATTGTTGGATAGAGATCAATCAATTACTGATTAGGTGATTGGAGTCTGAAAATGCGTGGTGGGAAATAAAATGATTAATATTACTACGGGTAGGCCTAGAATTGTTGGGATAGTAAAAGAGGTGAATAGATTTTCATTCATTTTAATTCTCAACAGTTATTATGTTTTTGTGTTTTGATTATTTTTGATGTAGGAGATACATAATTTTAACTGAATTATTGAGATTAAAGTTATGATTATTGATGGAATAACAATGAATTATGTGGAAGTATCTAACTGAGGCATTTGCTGTAGAGAGGTGTAGATCATCTCAGTCTTTAACTTAAAAGGTTAATGCTGGGTAACTTTACAGTTATGTTATAGTATGGATGTAGATCAGGTTTTGAAAATTTTTAAAGGAATTAATTCTGGGGCAATAGGTATAAAACTGTGATTACACCCACAAATTGCTGAGCACTGTCCATAGTAAAGGTCTGGTCGTGCAGCGGTTAAGGTGGGTTGATTTAGGAGTCCAGAGGTTGCATCTGTTTTGAGGACCAATGAAGGGATAGTTCATGAGTGCAGGACATCTTCAGATAAAATTAATATATGGATAGGAATTTCTATTGGGAGAATTGTTTGTTTATCAACTTTGAGGAGTTGAAGTTCTCCTGGTTTTAAGTCTGCTATTGGGATTATGTAGGAATTGAAGCCTTATTCTTTACAGTCTGTACATTCATAATTTCAATATCATTGATGGCCAATTGTTTTGGTGGTAATAGAAGGATTATTAATTTCATCTGTTAAATACAGAATACGTAGGGATGGAAAGGCAATTAAAATTAAGATAATAGCAGGTAAGATCAGACAGTTTCAATTTCCTGGGCATCTATGGTGCTGGGGAAGAGATAAAGGACATGGTCCACCTACTTTGTAGCTGCCTTAGAGAATTCCTGATCCTTTTTACCCTGAAATGCTTTAACTTCATCCCCTGCTTTGGTCAATAACCAAAGACCGATTTTCTCCTAGAAGGCAAGCTTCCAAATCATTCACCCATGCTTTCTTTGAAGTTCATAGCTGCAGGAAGCAGACTCAGGTGGAGGTTCGTGTGCAGGAGGTATTGGGAAATGCTCTTGAAATCAACACACTCTGTGTCAGGGGAGGAGAAGGAAGCAGGACTGGGCTGGTGAGAAAAGATGAGCTTTCAAAGACTTCTCAGCCAACTGCAGAGAGCTCCCAGCAGGGATGGTCCTTCAGAATTGCCTTCCAATTGCAGTTCTTTGCACTGGGCACAGCTCCACAGACACAAGCTGTTCCTGGGGAGGGGAGCTTAAACCTACCTCAGACTAGGGACAGATATTTACTGAGAGAGGTTAGTCCCCAGCATTCTCAGCGATGAATGTTTTGGAGAATTAATGTTTTGGTCCTGAAGGGTGAGGTGTTGACATCAAAGTTAGGGAACAAAGATAAATGACGGACTAGGAAAATAAGATGGAAGATTTGGGAGCAAATGGGGATAGGATAGCCTAGTATTTCCTATACTAAACGCTTTTGCTGGTTATTGTTTGTAGGTTTGAACCTATGTGACATGTCAGGTTTAGTTATTAGGAAAGGAACAGAGGTAATAACCTCATTCCTGCTTCTTCCCTCTTTCCTTGTATAGGATCTGATTTTTTATCTTTAGTCTGATGAGCCTGGGCTCATGTGCGTATGTGTGTATTTTACAGCAAGCCGTAACAAAGTCACACATAATATGAAAACATTATAAAATATAAACTACCATATATATGTGTATATATGTACATATATGTGTAAACATACATATGCAAAAATCTGTATAAACAGGAGATACTGCTTGATAAGTTTTTGTGGTTATTTTGGACTGGAAGTGTCCTTGCAGGTGATTTTTGGGTAACTAAAAGTCCAATCTGAAGATGCTTTTCTTTAAAAAAAAAAAAAAAGGAAATGAAACATCAAGATTTTTAGTAACTACTAGAATTAAAAGTAGATCACAAAATTTATTTTTCATGTATAAGTCTAGAAAATGTTAATAAAGTTAATAATTTAAAAAATTTGTAAAGAGGAAATTGTCCCTGACCTGGCCTGGGACAGACCTTTTAAATCATAACCTCCTTCTGGGAAGAAATTAGCATTCCTGATAAACTGATTAAGCAATTTTCAGATAAACTTTCAATGATATTAAGACCTCTTCTGGGAAACCAGTTGTCATTTCACTTAACTGAGTGACAGTCAAGAGTTCAATGATCTTTCTGCAGACATCTTTTTATGTTTCCTTTTTGCTAAAAAAGATATGTAACCATCAAGATGAAAGTTTCAAATTGTCTAATTTAAGATCTTTTTTTTTTCAACAATGTGGAAATAAAATTTGATCGGTGCACATAACTACATTTCCTGGGGGAAAATGTCCTTTTTATATGGGAAATATTTCACAAATATTTGGTACCATTTAGAAACATAACATCCTTTAAACATTTTAAGGTATAGTGTGATTTCAATATCCTCAATTTCACTCATTAAATACTTACATTGGTTGAAATTTTCTTTGAGTACTTAAACATTCTTATAAAATTTCTAAATTAATTTTAAAATAGAATAAACCTATGCCAATGATGTTCTAATACTCTACATAAACTTACTGAGATTTTAAGTAAAGACCTTAAATATAACATTACACAATTGCATGTTTTAAACTAGAGTTACAAGCCTGACCTGTTATTTTCATATTTCAAATTCTCCAAAACATTTCAAAGATATGAAATACTAAATATGTACAGTTGCCTTAACAACAATGGCAAAATAATAATAATATCATGAATGTGATTCTCTTAAGCATTTTGTTGCTTAATTCTACTTCATCTTAAGGCAAACAAACAAACAAAAAGAAACAAACAACTGTACGTAATGAAACAATTATGCCACCCAGCACAGTTTTGGTTACTTTCCCATGAATTTTTGGGGTTTGCCTTTCCCTTTTCTGGTTTTTTTTTTTTTTTTTTTTGATATGGATTCTTGCTCTGCTAACCAGGCTGGAGTGCAATGGCGCTATCTCTGCTCAGTGCAACCTCAGCCTCCCAGGTTCAAGCGATTCTCCTGCCTCAGCCCCCTGAGTAGCTTGGATTACAGGTGCTGCCACCACACCTGGCTAATTTTTGTATTTTTAGTAGAGACGGAGTTTCACCATGTTGGCCAGCTTGGTCTTGAACACCTGATTTCAAGTGATCTACCTACCTCTGCTTCCCAAAGTGATGAGATTACAGGGGCGAGCAACCATGCCCGGCCTACTTTTCTGATTCTTAAAGACCAGAATATATTCATTGGCCAAGAAGGAATGGATCCTTATCTGGGATTCCGATGAACCTTCCCATGTTTATTATAGGATCTAAGAGAACCCTTCTAACTTAAAATGGGCAGACATTTGGATGATATCCTTATACTCGAGTCATATCATTATCAAATCTTCACATTTAACCAAGAGTCTATATTAACCTACCACAGAATTACGTTTCATTCAATTTTGTATTTTTTTTCTATAGAAATATCTCTTATTCTAGGTCTAAAGGCCCATGAGCTCAAAGGATTTTCACATTATCTTAGTTTCATATAAGTTTAGCAGATATGAAAATGATATTCAATGAAATCCATATATCTCCCTTGAATCTGTATGATTATTGAATCACATTTACCAAAGTCATTCTGTGGACATTGTTCTTTCTCAAAGCTCTTGAACTTCTTGCTTCCTTGTCTGAAGATAACGTCAACAAGCTGTATTTTTCTCACTACAGAGTAAGAATATTGCCCAACTCACAAGTTTGTTGAGAACACTTAATTAGGTAGTATTTCTAAAATATATTTGTAATAAAATGAGTATTGCTGGGTTTTTAAAATCATAACTAATAACCACAACTTATTGGGTTTTCATTATAGGCCAGCCACTAAAATAGGGACTTCATATTATCTAGCAATGCCATGTCATAGATAATACTAGGTTGGTGCAAAAGTAATTGTGGTTTCGCCATTACTTTTGTCCCAACTTAATGGTAACCATTACTTCAGAACTAGAACTTCTTTTCAGAGGTTAAGTGATATGCCCATAGTTACGATGCTAATATTGGTGGAAACAGAATTTAAACCAGACCTCAGGAACTACAAGGATGGCTCTTTTACATGAGCAATGGCTATAGAAAATGAGTCCTATATGCTGGGTGCTGTAGGCAAACAGAAATGTGTTCAGTGATCAGTCTAAATGGTAGCAACCCAGTCTTGTCGCAGAGGTGATCCACTATTTCTTTCACCATACTTTTCTTTAACCTCTATAAGTGGCCTTTTATTCTTTTGTTTGTTTGTTTTCTTGTTTTGTTTTATCTTTGTAAGACATATATTACTAACTATATAGGAAGAGGTTCCCAGACAGAGAATATGTTTCACATTGTTTGGGGCTCCTTGATGACATGCAACATAACTCCATACACAGCGTAGATGCCAAGGAAGTACTTGCTGAATGAATGGGGTAAATGTTTTTTTTTTTAAAAAAAGGACATAGGTTTATGTTATTTAGTACTTCAAGCAGAAGAGATATTTTGTGGGGAAAGAACATAAACCCTTAAAAAACTTATACTTTTCAGTTCTGCACTATATGAGGCATTTTTCAGTTCTGTATTCAAGGCATTCGTACCGCAATATTCTAAGTATTTACACACCATTTATTCAAGCCTTTCAATCCCACAGAGATAGGCTGTATTGCCACAATTTATTACTGTTATTGTCACACTGAAGAAGTCAAGGGAATTGTCAAAGGATAAAGATCGAGGAAGAGTCAGGGCCATACTATGGAGGGATCTGATTTTACTAATAAACTAAGAGCCTTTCTCTTGATCATGAAGCGAGTACTGCATACTGCTTAGTGTTGAAACTATTTCTTACCTAAATGCTGAGCATTCTTATTAGAACACTTTAACAAAATACTTGTATTCCTCAACTGAGTTTATTTAAGTGTAATACCATCCTACTGGGTCAGCCACTTGAGAAAATGTAAAATGTGCCAAATTGATCTCAATGCCCTCTTACTCCACTCACGTTTTGTATACACCTTTTGTACTCCAAGCACCTGTCACCCAGTGGATCCTCAGAATTTTCCAGTGATGCCATTTCCATCCTTCTTAAACAGGTCTAGAGGGAAACTTTACAGATATCCCCTTCACAATGCAGTTAAAATTGAACTCATTGTCTTCCTAACTGCCCCAAATGAGCCTTGTTTTTGCTCCCTTTCACCAACTATCTCATTTAATACCTTACCATTCATTCATTTGCTCAAGCTAGATGGTCATTTATAGACTTCCCCTTCCCTCAATCTCCTATATCTAATCAATCACCAAATTTTGTTGACTACCTCCTACCACCTTTAGAATTTGTTCATTTTTCTTATTCCCTTTGTCAGGATCATAGTTCAGTCACTATCCTTTTTTCTTTTTACTTTGGATTAATAAAAATGCACCTCATGTATTTTTCTGTCTTGGGTCATAACCTTTGAGTTCACCTTGCAGGCAAAAATATCCTCTAAAAGGCAAATGTGTTCTGATTGATCCCTTTTTTAAAATGTCACTATTTCTAGGAATTTGGGGACAAAATATTATTAATTCATACCTGGCTCTGATTCCCTTTCAAACCTCATATTTCACCACTCACCTCTTCCTTCAAACTGCTAGTCAGTCACAATTCACCCTGTTTTCTCTTGCTTTGTTGCATGAGCCATGCTCTGCTGAGAAAATATTTCTAATGCCTTATTTACTGGTTACTTTCTACTCATCCTTCAAGTCTCAGCTAAGTCTTCACTTGCTAACGAAACCTTTGTTGATGAGTACAAGCCTAATCTATAACAATGTCTTATAAACTACCTAAATATTCTCATGGCAAAATTAACGACTCCCTTCTTTGTGTCTCCATTGCAATTGTGTACTTCTCTGTTTTCATCCTAATCATTGTATTGATCCCCACATCCTGAGTTAGGGAAAGAAGTCTGGAACATAGTAGGCATTCACAGAATGTTTGTTCTTTTGTTCTTTTAAACTCAGTCATCATATTTATTATTCATTTAATGTAGGAGACTTCAGATAGCTGAAACGCAAGTTTTTAATAGGTCCGTCCTATATTAGAAATTAAATTTGTAAAGCAAAAAATAAGAAAATAATAAATCATGCTAACTAAAAGCAGAATATTATGCTTATATGTGTTTGAACAGAATGAGAACTTAGTAAGATTAATGTAGAAATGTTTTAAATAAAATTGTGCTAAATGAGTGGAGGAATAGTTAATGAAAAACATATTTATAAAATTATTATATGACATAATGCTATATATTTAACCTATCTTCTATTTCTAGCTCTTTTTAGAACATAGCCAAGAATTCTATTGGATGGCCTTTTGGGTCAATTTGATTAATTTAAACCAGTGGGATACTGAAATTTAGATTAAAAAATGAAATATTAAAGATAATAGAGAAAGAGTTATAAAACAATGCAGTTGGTACAAGTGAGGGAATGTAAAATGCTCAGTCAGAATAGAAATTTTGATATGGGGCATGTGTCTGTCACTGTATCTTTCTAAAAACCACAAAAATCACATGAGTTTATTGAATTTTATGTTGAGCAGGTGGAATGCAAGTGTTAACACAAATATTCTAAGGGAGACTTCTGACGTGGAAGGTAGATTTCAGCATTGTTTTGACCAGTTAAGTAATAAGGTTATTTTGTTTGTTTGTTTTTGGCTTTTGTTTTGTTTTTGTCATACAACAAACTTTCATTCAATATTGGTGGCACATTTTATTTACATGCCTTGCAACCTTCACAAATGTCTAAGTTATATATCAGTAATTCCTGCTTTTTTATTCTTCAATTTTATCACCTAAACTTACTCTTCTAAGCATCATTTTATGTTTCTAGTTAAATATAAGTGAAAATTGATTGGAGTATTTCTCAATGGAATTTTATCTTTATTTCATCATAATTGCTTCATATTTGAATAATGACAGATGAACTGCCTCGTTCAATTGCAGTTTTAAGGCTTTGAAGTCACAATAACAGCACAGGATTTAAATCCTGAAGCCATTATTATAGCAGAAAAGACATTGGGGAAAATGAAAACTTATGGTGCTATAATTTGCTGGGGGGAAAAAGACTCCAATGGTTAGAACATATTATTTCCCGGACAATTTCTAATCTAGGACATTAAGGCATAAGAGTGAACTGGACAGTTACATCGTTGTCCCACCTTCCTAAACTTCTTCTAGAGCAACATTTTATAAATATTGAGCCAAGATTCACATCGCAAGTAAATGGCACCACAATTATCTTGTTTCAGGTTGAAGCATTATCTCAGTGGCATTTATAATTCTATTCAGCAACAATTCAGTATTTCACTAAGAGAGGGTTCATCAGATCTTTTTCTTTTTCCTGACATTTACATCAAGCGCTGAGTACTTGTTAATACTCTAAGGTATGCATTTCAAAGTTCTTTTTGTCTTCATATTCAGTTTTAAGTAATGAATCCAACAATATGCAAAGACTAAAAGTAAAACACAGATCCCGCATTTAAAATTTCATTTAATGTAGCTGACATATTTGGTGCTGCTTTACACATACAGCATTTTCATTTATTGAATAAGACATTGTATTTCTACAATTGTGGCATTAAAAGTTTTCCAAGATCTTAATATATGGTAGCATGAAATACAAAGTAAATAGAACAAATTAAAACATGAAAAGCACACTTAGTATAATTTGGAGCACACAAAGTTACAACATAAGATGGAGTATTTATGAAGAATTACAATGGATAACATGAACTTGAAAATGGCTCCCAGTTAAAATTATAGAAAAACTTTTAATGGGAATTTTCCTTGCTCATATATCAAAGCATATTGAGACTCCAAATAGGTCAACAACTTTTTAAAGAATGAAATATATAGAATGAAATTAAATATATATACTATAAAATTATATACTTTTGACTAATATTAAATTTTCTAAAGATAGAAAGCCCTGTAAATATCAGTTTCCAATCCAATAGCATCATTCAATATTTCTGCTGTATTGTATCATAGCCTACTATGAATGAAGCCCCCCATAACGTGGGGAAATTTCTCTTAATTGCATATATTACAATCTTCATGCTAAAACTCTGTTTAAACAAAATTTTGTTTAAAACAAAATTTTGCTTGTTTACATTTTAATGCTGCTTTAATACTCAGGTGTCCTACTTCGTTTGGGCTCTAGAGGAGACATGAGATTATCTAAGTACTCAATCTATGCACCCAGTCAACTTCTACATGCTTAACAAACTATTTAAGAGACCACCAAGGTTTCTGAGTCTTGAAGATGAGTATACAACTTAAGAAAAATTATTTTTTTAACATAACATAACAAAACCATCTGCGTAAAACCTTAATTGACTATTAGTTATTTTCAGAAGATATATTTATGTTTTATGTTATTTCCGTTCCATCCTGTCCTTCATCAAGTTTTAGATTCTTGCTTGAATTGAGGAGAGCTTTGTTTGGTAGATTTTATCTTTGAATTTAATTTGGTCAAGATTCATCAAGTTGATTGATTAATTTCAGATTACATGTCTTAATTTACTTTGATTCTAATTTCCATTTGCCAACTTCTCTCTCTCTTGAGCTTTTTTCTTTAAAAAAAGATCAGGAACTTAGGAGTAGAAGTTGGCAGCATTTGGTGTGGTCTATACACAAGTAAGGAGGAAGATGAAAAACTGTATGAAAATATATCAAAGTTCAATTGCCCTTCTATGCCCTGATGAACAAGATGATATCTGGTATTACAGATGTAGGAAAATAATGCTTCTTTTCCCTACTCACCTCCTAAATCCACTTTGAATGGTTGCAGAGCCCAGAGGAGGAATACACAGAGACTCTTATATCATATTACCAAATAATTAAAAGTTGTAAAACAAATTATTAATAAACTATTAAATAAAACATGGTTCTATCTTCCCACCATGATGTACATTCCCTTATAATGACCTGGAAAACTAGATTCAAAGTTAAAATTCCTATGCTCTTTAGAGTCCAGCCTGAAATGAGGTTGCAGGAGAACAGAGCCCCTTGCCCCTGGTTCTCAGTTTGAGTCCTGATTTCTTTCCCACTTTGGGCTCCATCCCACATTCAAGGGACTCGCTGACATGTATGTCCAAGCTTTATCCAACCCTTCCCCTCCAAAACAGCTCTTCCATAGTTAAACCTGAGGCCCAGTGGTACACAGAACCTTGCAGTAAAGGAAAGAACTTTACTAAGATCTGAAAACAGGCTCAAGGCTCTTTGGGCAGGGAATTTCCAAATCTTCAGTACCGTTGGGTGTCTAGGGAGACAGAGACATTGATTTCAGCTAGGTACATGTCCCTGGCCCTGAGGACTCCTTACTGTATAGGAAGGAGAGTGGCTGGAAGAGAATTAGAGCAAGGCCTAAAATATGTAGGTCTCATCTCAAGGTAGGAGCTCCACTTGTGTCGGTTTTATGTTAGAGAAGAAGCAACTTAAGGTCATTCATATAAACATGTGAATGGCCAATAGTACTAATTCTTCAGTAGGGCTGAAACGGTCCCCTACTTCTGAAATCAATGAGGTCACCAACTTCGCATTTTAAAGATCCAATTTGTAGTGTGACAGTTGGAAACTCGGAAGGCGGAAAGTGGCAATTCTGTTGTCAGGTGGGTCAGCAAAAACCTTCTTAGTTTATAATGCCACTGAAAAGAAAAAGAGAGATGGCACAAATTTTGCAACACTAGTTAATTAAATTACATACAGAAGTGTGAAAGGAAAGAAAATCCAGATATTACTTAGTTTTCTGTAACTCTTTATAAAATTTGAAGTCTCTCAATGTCAACTTTTCATCATGACTTTATTTGCTAATGTCCTAGGACCACTCATATGAAAGTCCCCTTAACTCAAGGAGCATTTTAATATAAGAAGGGAGCTTGGAGAGCAAGCTGCTGGCCTTCTACGGTTTTGCCAGTCTAAATCTGGGGCATAGCCTTCTGGTGGGACTGCCACCAAGCCGGATGGGTACAAGGCTATAGTAGTTGTTTATAGGCAATCTGTCTTAACTATCAGTCAATGCCTATGCCTTACCAGTACTTAAATATTTTGTATATCACCCTTATCTGTTAGACCTGTTCATTGCCTTTGGGGCTAAATGAAAGAAGTAAATTACCTGAAACATAATCTCAAGTAAGCTGTACACATGAAAATGGTAAATATATTTTAAATATAGTAAACATTACAATAAGTGAAACTCAGATATAAAAAGAATGGCATTAGTTCTCCACTATTCAATCTTTTGTCATGAACTGGGCTAACTTTCATCTTTTGGAGAGGGTGGGCAAAGGGCAACCACAGGAAGCATGACTCAGGAGACAGTGTGTTCTACGTTTCCAGTGTTTTTTCTACCCAAATATATGGCTAGTGGAAGTAACTAAGTCTCCAACTAACTATAGACCCATGTAACTGTGAAATTTCTGAATGTACAACCTTCCTACAGGAAGTACCAGGCGGCCACAAAAGGCAGAATGGTTCCCATCTCTAGTTAAGCTAATGCAAACAAGTGCCACAAGATGGCGCCAAACCACAGATGAAACTGACGCCAATTTGGATTCTTTGGGTGGATGGATCTCCCAGAACTTCCAGCTGGCTAGATGACAGGATAGCCCGTGTTATTTCATTCATCAACCTTGTAATAATACAGTCTTAGGTTTTGCATGATTATTTTTTATTATTTGAGTCTCATTTATCTTCTCCTAGAGAGATTTTACTATACAAATAAATAAAACGAGAGAGAGGAGATGGAGACACCGATCGGTAAAACCAAAAAGGAACGTTTGCATAATAAGATGTGGAAGAGACATAGCAAGTTTGTTTGGACAGCCAAATGTCTACTAATTGTGAAATTCTACAAACTGGAGAAGGGCTCAGCATTGATAATGCTATCAGTATTGGCAACATTTTGTTACTGTGTGACATTGCTTTGTATCAGCCAATGTCTCAAGAAGTATCTCCCTAAATTAAGTGAAATAATAAAAGTAGCCACAATCTATCTACCAAAATGATATTTGTTAACACAGACAGTATTACGAATTTTTGATGCCTCTACTTTGATTTAAGAATAAAGAGTGAGCACTTAGGAATGATATGATTTTAAACCGGACCTTGACTTAACCACAGGACTTCACCTTCTTTTAACTCCCTGATGTGTGCGTTTGTATACACAGCCATTTACATATATGTGTGTGTGTGTGTGTGTGTGCTTATATATACACTTATGTGTAAACTCTAGACATACAGAACTGTTTTTTCATTAATAATGTAGGTTTTACTTGTCTATAGCTGAAGGTAGAGTATCTTCCTAGATTTTGTATCGTTCTAGATTTTGTGATCTGTAAAGAAAAAAAATCATACTGGTCACCTAAGATTAATACAACTTAATAACATAACCTTTACCTAAGCTTTCATTTTGGAATCCAGAAACAGTGGCTTATCCATTAACCATTTTGCTCTTCTATGTTATGTAATCCCAATTTTCTTTTTGGCTGTCAGTGTGCCCAGCTAAAAGTTTACAAACTTTGATTTCCTGGCCTATAGTGGTCTGTAAGATAAAAGTAAAACTATTAAGTGGAATAACTAAGAGAGTACTGTTTTGTTCATTTTGCCTTTTATGCCCCTAAGGAACTCAGACATGAAGGCAGGAGCTAAGGCAGCTGTCTTGGCATCATGAGGGCAAAGATAAAAGAGTCATAAATACCTGGACCCTTGCTATTCTAAGGCACTGAATCAGTGCCAGCAACCAACTAGTTTTAGATTCATCATTATGTAAGAAAAATAAACCCTTATGTGTCTAAGCCACTGATATATTGCATTTTCTTTTATAAGTAACTGAATACAATCCTAACTAATACAGAGAATAAATATCAATTATCTTTATATGATTGTCTTAAACATGTAAGTGCTCTAAAACTAGATACCCATAAGTGTTTATTGAAATGAATTGAGCTAAGATTTTTCACAGCTTTTTATAGCTATAATGTTTCTAACTCAGTTTATAAGTAACGTTAATTTGAGAATTCCAAAAATACAGTTAATTCTGTTATTATTTATTAGGCATTTACTACATGCCGGGGACTGAAGAAGATACTGGAGATACGTACTGTAGACAATACAAAAAACCTACTTGATCTAATGGGGATTCACATTCTTGAAGAGGAAATGAAATGAATAAATAGAAAAATAAATAAAAAATTTAGTACCATGAGAAAGAAACAGAGAGACAAGATAGAAAATGTGGAACAAGTTGTGATATTATATAGATAAGTTGAACAGACAGAGAATTTCAAGCTGAAGTTTGTAGAAACTAGCTAAGGAAAATATGGGAGCTGGGCCTTAAGATAGGGTGCAGAGTCTCCGTAGCAAAGTAGACAGCTAGAGCAAAGTTCTCCATGTGGGAAGAGGTTGGCATATTTGAATAACTGAAAGAAGAGATAGAGTGGGGATAGGGAAACACATAAAGGAGGGAATGCCTAATATGTTGTCAATGCTCAAGATATATTTGTAGAATAAACAAACATTATGACTACTGTAAAATAATTATGTCGATATAATTAATCAATTATAATTAGGACTGAAATTCGAAAAATACCATATGCTTAAATAGCTCTATTTTTTACTATAACTTATATTTTCTTTTTTTTTCTTTTCTTTTCTTTTTGAATAGTGTCTCACTCTGCCACTCAGGCTTGAGTGCAGTGGCATGATCACAGCTCACTCTAACCAGAACCTCCCATGCTTGAGTGATCCTCCCACCTCAGCCTCCTGTGTAGTTGGGATTATAGGCATGCGCAATCATGCCCAGCTAATTTTCTTTTCTTTTTTTTTGTAGAGACGAGGTCTCACTATGTTGCCCAGGCTGGTCTTGAACTCCTGGGTTAAATCAATCTTCCCTCCTCGCCTCTCAAAGTGTTGGGAACATAAGTGTGAGCCACTGCGCTTGGCTTGTAACTTATATTTTGTGACAATATTCTCATTATAGACTAAAATAAAATAACTGGATAACAACAGAGCTCATTGTAACATAGATTCTTAAACCTGTCATATTTTTCAGGGCTCAGTTAACTTTTTGAGTATTGTTCAACTTAATTCATTTATTGGAATGTTCATAAAACTTTCCTGAATCTCTAAATGAAATTGAAAGGCACAAGAGTGACAGTAGTAACCAAGTCCATTGTCTTCCCTCTGCTCTACGCATGGCCGTACCCATCAGATACTAGAAGAATTTTAGTAAAGTTTATTGAAATGGACGGGGAAACTTTCTTGAGGAGTCAAACTCCTTTATTCTAAAAGTATCTACGTATGTTTGATCAAGACACATACAGAATACAGTTTTCTAAATATTTACATAATTTAATACTTCAGGTTAAAAAATGAAAAAAAATCTTCAAAATAAAGTTATTTATGTCACTTTGGTGAAGATTTTTATATGCAGGTTTTAAATGATCTTAAAGTTTACCTTCAAATGTATATAAACTTGCATTAAAAATATTTACAACTACACCTTTGCTTTGGAAGAAACAAAATAATCTGTTCAATTTCCATAGCTGAATGATTATAACTGAATTTGAGAGACGGGGTTGTTAATGCTTCATATTCTGAGTATTATTAACATATAGTTTATTAAACTCTTCAGATTACTTTTGAGTGTACAATAAAATTAATATATTATACTCTAACCTTGTAATTGCTACCACTATATCAAATGGGTTAACATATGTTGAGATAAAATTGCATTGCCCAGAATTTTTTGAAATGAAGGTTTTCTGTACCCTGTGCCTAAAAATTTTGGTTCAGTAGGTCATTGACATTAAAATTTATATACACATATGTATATGTATATAAACACATATACATATGTATATATACACACATATACATACACACATATAAATATATTTTATATATGTGTCTGTATCTCTGTGTGTGTGTGTGTGTGTGTGTGTGTGTGTGTATAAAATAGTTATAGTCATTATGGTACAGGAATTTTGACCAGATTTTGAGAAAATAAAAACAAACAAACATTGTCCTCAATCTTTCAGTTAGCCAATAAACGTTTTATAATGAGTTAAGCATAGTAAGAAGACAGTATTGTTTCCCAAGAGCCACAATAGATTTTTTTTTATTTCATGGAAGGATAAATATATGTTTTTAGTTTATATAATCAAGCATATTTTAGAGAGTAAAAGTGTAACTCAGCTGAACAATCATTATAGGGTTTTTTTAAAAAACTGGAAACGTCCCCCCTGCCCCCAGCTGTCTACAGAAATAGATTATTTCTTCTAATTTCTTGATTTAGTTATAGTCATAGTGTACATAAAAACAGATTTGATTTTCTTGGAATCAAACATAAAATGAAAGCCAAGGCCTTATCATTGAAACAAGACAGCAGTTTTGCAAAGCTGTGTACATCCTTTGAACTCAGATGACATTGTCTCAGAGGAAAAGATGTTTGATGAGTTTTTTACACTTTAAAGCTCTTGCTAAGGAAAATGAGCTGGGAATCTCCTTTGGTAGAATTGAAGGGGGGTGGATCATTTCGTCTTCAAAAGATGAGGGGAAAAGTGTCATTTTCTATTTCCCTTAAGTATCATTCTTTCAAATACTTGTGTGACAAGAGGTTCAACAGGCTTAGATTTGGGTTTTTAGTTTTCCAGAAATGCATGGAGGACTTAAATGGCCCTGCACATCAAAAGGAAGTGAGAGAGAAAGAAATCCCCTAGAAAGAAGGAAATGGTGTGGAAAACCCTTGAAAAATATAGTTCATAAAATTGCTATAATCAATTCTACATCCTACAATTTAAAAGGAAATTAACAATTGAAACCCAACACTGAACTAACTAACATTATGCACATCTAATTTAAGTTGTCAATGATAAACTCAGCAAGAAATGTTCTTTAGAGACAGAAACTTTTAAATGTATTGGTTTATTCCACATATATAGATTATGTGGCAAGTCCTATATTGGGTGTTGTATTCGTATATTGAGGTTGAGGTCAGGTCAAGTAAAATAAGAATAAAAAATAAGACAATACAGAATAAAGATATGGAAGAAAGAACGAAATGACCAGTGAGTGAAGTGATGAAAAGTACAAAGGAGAAAAGTCATAATTGGAAGGACTGAATACATTGATGACTGTGAAGGGTTTGGGACTTTGCTCTAAGTACAAACTAGCAAGGAAGTCTGCTGAAGTTTTAAAGATGGTGGAAGAAGACAGGAGAGTCCCGGGTCAGATACAAAGGACTTTTACTCACAGCACAGCCGGCAGCATGTGCTTCATATTCACATCAATTTCCCTTGCTCCTCAGGTCCCAGGGAAGCAATGTGGACCTGGGCTCAAGTGGAAAATGTTCACACATGAGGTTTCTGTCACAGTTGAGAAAACCTGAAATTATAAAACCCCAATCGTGTATAAAGAAAAACCTGTCCCATCAATTTTGCACCAAAAATAGACATGATCTTTATTATTCTCAGCAGTGAATAAGTCTCTTCTTTGCACCAGAGGAAGACACTGTATGTTCCAAGGCTGTTTCCTCTATAAAGTCCTTGAAGAGATACTCCTGAGAAAGTCATTACGGCCTCTAGCCCATAAATGACCAGAAATGCAAGAGACCCGTGGAAAATTAACTGCCAACAGGATGTAGACGGTACAGCAGCTTTTACTAGCATCTCTGCAACATTGTACCATTTTATATGTTCACAGGCCTTTTCAGTAGACCAAAATATTATTGGTACAAATCATTCTTCCATGTAATCTTTTAAAAATTCTGCTTATCTGTGTCCTTCCTGAGCAAAGCAAACAGACATAGCTTTGTCAGTTCATAAGACACAACCGTACACAAGACCCATGACAAACCCATAAAGATAACGCTTTAAGGAAACATTTTAGCTATTTTTTTGGCCATACATGTTTTAAAAGTGATTTTTTAAGATTCTCATTAATTTATTTTTGTTTATTTTTGTTGTTGCTACTGTATTAGATGAAAATATATGATTGCATTTGCCAAGTCTAGCAGGTTGCTATTTATATTTAGGTTGCTATTTATATTTTCTCCATGTCCTAATTATTCTCATTTCTAGTGGTGAAGAAAAAGAAAGCTTAGCCTCATTATTATGTTCTTGCAAAGAGGTCCTAACACTGTGTTTGAATCCAACCAGATAGAAATGCTTCTATTGTGTTTCAGTGCAAAACACCTTAGTGATAAATTGTAATATAAAAACTTGAAATAGGGGCGGAGCAAGATGGCCGAATAGGAACAGCTCCAGTCTCCAACTCCCAGCGCGAAGG
>NW_012114566.1:5818171-5857399 GCF_000951035.1 Colobus angolensis palliatus
CTGACGAGTTGATGGGTACAGCACACCAACATGGCACAAGTATACATATGTAACAAACCTGTACGCTATGCACATGTACCCTAGAACTTAAAGTATAATAAAAAATAAAAATAATAAAAAAAAAAATAAAAAAACTTGAAATAACCCAAACTCCATTTCTGAGAGCTATGTGGCCCCTGTGTATGTATATGTGCATGCTTTAGTTTAGAATATACTACATGTCTTTTCATGAAGAAAAGACATTCAACAAAATTCACCATCTTTTCCTGTGAGAGACTCTCAACAAATTAGGTACAGAAAAAATGTATCTCAACTTAACAAATACCATATACAGAAACCCATGGCTAACATACTCAACTGTGAAAGTGAGAAGCTGTTCCTGTAAGATCAGGACCAAGAAAATGATGCCTACTCTGACAACTTCTAATCAACATAATGGTGGAAATCGTAGCATAAAAGGAATCCAAATGAGGAAGAGAGAAGTTAAATATTCTCTGTTTGCAGATGACATATCTTCTATATAGAAAATCCTGAAGACTCCACCAAAAAACTGTTAGAACTAATAAATTCAGTAAAGTTGCAGAATACAAATCAACCTACAGAAATCCTTGCATTTCTAAACACAATGAACTATCCAAAAAAGAAATAAGAAAATAATCCCATTTACAATAGATATACTAATTAAATACTTAGAAATAAATTTAACCAAGGAGAAGAAAGAGTTGTACACTAAAAACTATAAAACATTGATGAAATAAATTGAAGAAGACACAAATGCATGATAAGATATTTCAAGTTTATGGATTGGAAAAATTTATATTGTTAAAATGTCCATACTACTCAAAGTGATTTACAGATTTAATGCAATGCCTATCAAAACTCCAATGTCATTTTGTTTTCGGAAATAGAAAAAACAATCCTAAAATATGTATGGAATCACAAAAGATTCCAAACAGCCAAAGCAATTTGAGCAAAAAATAAGAAAGGTGAAGACATTTGCCTACCTGATTTCAAAATTGACTACAAAGCTCTAGTAATCAAAACAGCATGATACTAGCATTTAAACAGACACATAGATAAATGGAACAGAATAATGAGTCCACAGTCCACACACTTAATGTCAATTGATTTTTGACAATGATGCCAAGAGCACATAATGGAGAAACGATAGTCTGTTCTATAAATGGTACTAGGAGACTGAATATTCACACGCAGAAGAATGATATTAGACCCTCACCTCACACCATTTACAAAATCCAACTCAAAATAAATTAAAGAGTTACATATAATACCTGAAACTGTAAAACTACCAGAAGAAAACATAGGAAGAAAGCTCTGTGAGATGGGTCTGGGAAAAGATTTCTTAGATATAATCTCAAAAGCATGGTCAACAACAAAAATAGACAAATGGGATTACATTAGAGTAAAAAGCTTCTGATAGCAAAGGAAACAATCAATGGAATAAAAAGACAATCTATGGAATAGAATATATTTGCAAGCCGTATATCTGATAAGGGATTAATGTATAAACTCCATATGGGACTCAAACAACTCAAGAGTAAGAAAATAAAAACCCAATTAAAAATATACAAAGGACCTGAACAGACATTTTTTCAAAAGAAAACATACAAATAGTTAACAAGTATATGAAAAGATGCTCAACATCACTAATCATCAGGAAAATGCAAATCCAAAACTTGATATCACCCTACACCTGTCAAGATGACCATTATCAAAAAGATGAAAGACAAAAAAGTGTGGCGAGGATGTGGAAAAGAGGGAACCCTTGTACACTGTTGGCAGGAATGTAAATTAGTACACCCAATGTGGAAAGCAGTATGGATGTTCCTCAAAACATTAAAATTAAAGCTACCATATGATCCAGCAATCCCACAATTGGGTTGTATTAGTCCATTCTCACACTGCTATAAAGAACTATCTGAGACTGGGTGATTTAAGAAGAAAAAAGGTTTAATTGACTCACAGTTCCACAGGCTGTACAGGAGGTATGGCTGGGGAGACCTCCGGAAACTTACAAGCATGGCAGAGGGGGAAGCAGGGACCTTCTTCACATGGCGGCAGGAAAGAGAAAGAGAGCAGGGGAAAATGCTACACACTTTCAAACAACCAGATCTCATGAAAACTCACTCACTATCATGAGAACAGCAAGGCAGAAGTCCACACACACGATTCATTCATCTCTCACCAGTCCACTCTTCCAACATGTGGGGATTCCAATTTGATGAGAGATTTGGCTGGGGACACAAAGTCAAACCATATCATGGGCATATTTCCAAAGGAGATGAAGTCGGTATGTGAAAGAGATATCTACACTCCCATGTTTATTGCAGCACTGTTCACAATAGCCAAGAATCAATGAAAAAATGGATAAAGAAAATGTGGTATATATACGTAACAGAATACTACTCAGCCTTAAAAAATAAGGAAAAATTCTGTCTGTGACAACATGAATGAACCTGGGGTAGACATCAAGCTAAGTTAAATAAGCCAGTACAGAATGCAAATACTACATGGTCTCACATATAAGTTGAGTGTAAAAAGGTTGAACTCAGAGAAACAGGAGCGTAGAATGGTGTTACCAAAGGCTGGAGAGTGGAGGGATTGGAAAGATGTGGGCTAAAGGACTCAAAATATCAGTAGGTTTTAAGTGTTCTCACCACAAAAGAAGAGGATAAGTATGTAAAATAATGAATATATTAAACAGCTTCATTTAACTCTTCCATGACATTTACATATCAAAACATCACATTTTACATCATAAATGTATACAGTTTTTACTTGTCAATTTAAACAAATAAAAAATATAACTTTTTCAATGAAAACTTTCTATTATTGTTTAGAGGTATTGGGTTACCTCATTCCATCAGTAGCATATCTCCAGTAGTATGTGATAAATATATAATAATGGAATCTCTGAGAACTAAGGCCCCAGATTATAT
Organism: Colobus angolensis palliatus; assembly: GCF_000951035.1. Classification (NCBI taxonomy): domain Eukaryota; kingdom Metazoa; phylum Chordata; class Mammalia; order Primates; family Cercopithecidae; genus Colobus; species Colobus angolensis. The sequence goes on from NW_012114566.1 coordinate 5,821,132, forward strand.
AAATGTTGCCAATTTCTGTGGCGTAAATACTCATTCAAGCCTGCTTCAGCACATTACTAGATATCCTCATCAGTTGCTTGTACTTTCCATCTGTAACATGGGCTCACTGGAAAATTGGAAGGCTACAATATGGTGTTTAGTTGGCAAAATAAAATATATACTCAGGTATGACCGCAGCCAGATAATCACAGAGAATAATTGCAGTTCTTTCCTTCTGGTGGGTATGGGGCTCATAAATTATCATATTCACCAGAGTGGGGAGCACAGCCCGTCAGTCAATACCTCTCTTTATGTGTATATGTACACAGGCTGATAACTCAGCAGAAGGTTTCCTCAAAACTCAGTTCAGAAAAAATCTCAGTTCATGGATATCACACTCATCTCAATCTACCATCGTCTATCCTATTCCCCTGTAATGTCTTCAAGTCTTTCAATCAATTGAAGGAAATTCTAAGCCTTTACTTCTTTATGTTTTGTTTTCTACCATTTTACTTATTCCTTTCCCTCAGAACTCCTTTGAGATGTATTAAACTCTTCATGTTTCTTATTCATTCCTTCATATTTGGCATCTTATTATTCTTGCCATATTATTGGGTTTTTTTTCATGTCTGTCTTCAAGTTTGCTAATTATCTATTCACTTATCATTGATTTGCTATTTGGTATATCTTTTAAATTTTTTACCTTACTACTTAAAAATTCTACTTGATTCTTATAAAAATATGCCAGTCATATTTTATGAAGTGCTGATTTTCCTCATGGCATCTATTTTATTTATAATCTTTGTATTTAATTTTACTACCTTCCTTTGGGAGGTTCTTTCTGGCTTTCTATAAACAAACTTTGAAAAACGTATTTGTCCTGTTTTTTATTCCTGATGACTTTTGCAGGTGCTTGATAACTTCTTGATATGCAGTGTCATTTCACATTGTGAAAGCGTTTTATGATAAGAGTGTGAGTGTGTGGCTGGGGCTTAACTTCCATGCAGTCTGAGTTGAGAAAGTGTTGGCTACATAGTTGTTTTACATTTGTTTCTTCTATAGGTCATATGCATTTCACTGGACTAAAAGCTGTTTGTTTGTTTTTTAATTTTTTATTTCCATAAGTTTTTGTGGAATAGGTGGTATTCGGTGACGTGAGTAAGTTCTTTAGTGGTGATTTGTGAGATTTTGGTGCACCCATCATCTGAGCAGTATATACTTAACCCAATTTGTAGTCTTTTATCCCTCATCCCCTTCCCATCCTTTCCCCTTGAGTCCCCAAAGTTCACTGTATCATTCTTATTCCTTTGCATCCTCATAGCTTAGCTCCCACTTATGGGTGAGAACATACGACGTTTGGTTTTCCATTCCTGAGTTACTTCATTTGGAATAACAATCTCCAATCCCATCCAGGTTGCTGCAAATGCCGTTGATTCATTCCTTTTATAGCTGAGTATTCCATCATATATATACACACACACACACACACACATACACACACACAAAATGTATATGTGTATATATGCATATATAAAATATATATGTGTGTATATATGATATATATGAATATTCCATCATCTGTGTGTATGTGTATATATACATATATACATACATACATATACATATATCACACTTTCTGTATCCACTCATTGATTGATGGGCATTTGGGTTGGTTCCACACTTTTGCAACTGTGAATTGTGCTGCTATAAACATGAGTGTGTAAGTATCTTCTTCCTACAATGAGTTATTTTTTTCTGGGTAGATGTCCAGTAGTGGGATTGCTGGATCAAATGGTGGTTCCACTTTTAATTCTTTAAGGAATCTTCACACTGTTTTCCACAGTGGTTGTACTAGTTTACTTTCCCATCAGCATAGTAGAAGTGTTCCCTTTTCACCACATCCATGCTAACATCTATTATTGTTTTATTTTTTGATTATGGCCATTCTTGAGGGAATAAGGTGGTATCACATTGTGGTTTTGATTTGCGTTTCTTTTTCATATTTTTGTTGGCCATTTGTATATCTTCTTTTGAGAATTGTCTATTCATGTTCTTAGCCTACTTTTTGATTGGATTGTTTATTTTTTTCTTGCTTATTTATTTGAGTTCCTTGTAGATTCTGGATATTATTTGTCAGATGTATAGATTGTAAAGATTTTTTTCCACTCTGTAAGTGGTCTGTTTACTCTGCTGACAAAACTTTGCTGTGCAAAAACTCTTATTTTAATTAAGTCCCACCTATTTATCTTTGTTTTTGTTGCATTTGCTTTTGGGTTCTTGGTCATGGAATCTTTGCCTAAGCCAATGTCTAGAAGGGGTTTTCTGATGTTGTGGTCTAGAATTTTTATAATTTCGGGTCTTAGATTTAAGTCCTTGATCCCATCTTGAGGTGATTTTTGTGTAAGGTGAGAGATGAGAATCTAGCTTCATTCTCCTACATGTGGCTTCCAAGTATCCCAGCACCATTTGTTGAACAGGGTGTCCTTTCCCCACTTTATGTTTTTGTTTGCTTTGTTGATGATCAGTTAGCTGCAGTATTTGGTTTTATTTCTGGGTTCTTTACTAAAAGCAGTTTTATATGAATTTGTAGTGTTGGGGCTTCCAGTATAAGAGAAGAGATTATGATTCTAGGTCTTCAACATGAATCAGTTTTCAATTTCTCACTAAAGACATTTTTTCCACCTAGAACCCCAGGCACAGGTAAACTTTCTTGCTTTTATCTATTTTAGTTCCTCTTTTTTGATGATCATAGCCATTTTATGGTTTCATCTTTAAACAGGAGTAACTACTAACTCCTGGCTTGGGATAAACCCAATTCCATGGCTTCTTATCCTCAAAGAACATGAAAATCTCTGACCTAACGCAAGCATGAAAATCCCTGACCCAAGGGACCACACTCCCCCTCAATTTGCTATAGCAGCAGCCTGCAAGTTGACTTTGTTAGCTAGAAATTTCCTTTTAAATTCTGTCTCTCCATGAGTTTACTTGCTTTTCTGGGAGGCGTAAGCATGTGGTTAATATTCTTAATTCATATTTTTCTTGCATTTCTATGCATTCACAGTGGGAGGGAGATCATTGTCAGTTCAGTAGGCAATGTTGCTAGAACAGGAAGTCTCTTCATTATAGTTTGCATACACATTATGGCATAAACTGCAATGCTTCAGAAATAGCTTGCTTCCTTTTCTATTTCTCTCATTAGAAAGTTGATATATTTGAGGGTTCTCAAAATGGAGATAGAGGCTAGAAAGTAAGGCCTGTGTTCCTGAAACCTGGGCTAGGTACAGATCGCCAGAGCCTTGTGGTTCCAGATTATGTTCCTGAGCCAAAAGCAAACCCTAAAGACTTCTCCTTGTGGGTATTTAAGTTAATAAAAGAAAGGCAGCTCATGTCCTGTTATGAAATTAAAGTGAATGACATGAATAGAATAAACCAAGATGCAATTACAGTGGCTTGATAGGCAAAGATGGCAGAAGAAAGGTGAACACTTTTATCTTTAAATTCACACTGCCTAACATAATAAATTGTATAACATACATAAACCATGGTTCTTACCTTGCCATCCAGTGCCCTACATAATCTCCCCCTCATTCTTTATTTTCCAGGCATACATCTCTTGCTATTCGTCAAATTGTTAAGCATGCAAAGAGTAAACTTTGCATTTACTCTTTCCTCTGTCTGGAACACTTTTCTTTGGATATACACCAGGCTCCCTCCCTGAGTTTTCTAAGATCTTGCATCAAATGTCATCTTATTAGAAATATCATACCTATCTGCCTTCATCTGGATACTTTCCTTTTTCTTCTGTTCCATGAATTGTCTTTCTTGACACCCAGGCCAGTATCTCTCATTTGACCTACTTGGGGTCATCATTCCAATAAGTCATTATTTTCTATGCTGAATTAACAAAATTTCCCTCTCTACTGCATCATTTCAGTCTGCATACAGTCAAACTAGTGTTCCCCCATCTGGAAAAAGAGAACAGAAATAAACCCCTCCAGTCCCATCTTCCATCTCAAGGAACTAATGCATATCTAACTTCCCCTTAGATCATGATCTCTTTAAACAGTTGTATATACTTGCTATCTGCTGATTTCGCCTGCCTTTCTCCTTGACTCTTACTTGGGCATATTTTTTATTAATATGTTTTATTTTCTTATTTGTTTATTATCTGTCACTCTCCACTCAACGACATTAACAGTCTCCAAGAAATCTTATGCTTGGAGCTTGGCGCTGTGTCTAGAATAAAGCAAGTGCTTGTATACATTTCTTGAGTTGAATGAGTGGCTGAATGCAGACAATTTTTTTTTCCCTATAAGAGTATGACATTTGCTTGAAAGAAATGTGCCATTTTTTTGTTGTCGTTATTAATAATATAAATTTGGTTGTGTTCTCCTTTCTTTGATGATAAATGTAATTTCCATCGCACTTTGTCCCCCAGCTCCACCACCAACCTTCAGCCCTTGAAACTACACAGAACTCCCAGGTGCCTCTGTGGTCCTCAGGCAAGCTCCCCAGGCCATCATGAATGTGTCTGAAATGCTCCTTGTCCACGTTCAGGGGTACAATTTATAACACATCCCTCTGATGCTCCTGGCACCCAAGAATCCTCACAGTGTTGGACTCTTTCACATGGTCTCCGCCCTCCTAAGACCTCTAACCCTTTATCCCATTTTTCCCTCATCCTAATTCTTATTCCCATCTTCCTATTTGACTGGCAATGTTGTTGTAATCGGAAGAGAACTTCCACTGACACCTAACAGTGCACCTCCCCGCTTACCTGCACCTTGCCCACATACTCTGGCTTGACTCTTGTTACAACGAGTGAGAGCTGCCTCTGCTTCTCACAAGGCCAAGGTCAGTAATGCCACCTGTGCCCTGAATCCTATTCCCTCTCTTCTGCTTGAGGGCAGGACTCCCTAGGTTCTTCCCTTTCTCTCTGGCATCATCAGTATTTTCCCCTGTGTAGAATCTTCCCCCAATGGCATACACGCAGGTTGCTATTTTCCCTACCAAAACCAAACAAATGAAATACATAAATAAAAACAAAGCCCTCAGACTGCATTTCTTCCTGAAGGTGCCACGCCCTTTCTAATATGTCTATTCTTCCTATAGAGTATAATTTAAAAGATATCTATACCTGCTTTCTTCAATCTATTAAAAGAAGATTTCCTCATCTATATCCCACACAAATTGCTTTTTTGTCAAGATCACAGTGCCCTCCATGTTGCTATATCTGAACGTGATTTTACCACTCTCACTTGAGGTGTCAGTAGCATTTGACAAATTATTGATCTCTCTTCCACAAAAAACATTTTCACTTGGTTTTCAGGACACTACATTCACCTGTTTTTCCCTCCTTCCCTCTAGGTTCCGTTTTGTTTCTGTTTTGTTATGATTCATTTAGTCTGTTTTTATTTTTTTCTCCCGATCTTTAAACTGAGCTCTGGTGTTCAATCCTTGAACATTTTCTTCTTCCTAGATGCACACATTCCGCAGGCTGTCACATCCAGTCTCATGCTATTTACCGGTGCTTTTATACTGATGACTTCCAAATTTATGTATTTAACCTGGACTGCTTCCTTGACCTCCAGACTTTCATATCCAACTATACATTGGCCACTTTCAGTGAGATGACAAATAAGCATCTCAAACTTAACAGGTACTTCATGCAACCTAACGTGCCCCAATCCAGCAAGCCAGCTCCTCTAAAAGCATTTCCATCTCAGTAAAACTTGATTTCTCCTTGGCTGCTGTTCAAGAGAAAATCCTGTTGAGTCCATATTTAAAATACATTGAGAACTTGACCATTTCTCTATTATACTTGCTGCCCCCACCTTGGTCAAAGTCCCAATTACCTCTGCCATGGATACTTTCAATAGCTAGCTGACTGGTCTCCCTGGTTCAACTCCTGCCCTTCTTCAGCCAATTCTTCCTACAACAGACAGCATTACCTGATAAAACTGTGAGTCAGATCATCTTAACGTTTTTCTTCTTCAACCAGATTTTTGAAAAGATTAAGGGGACCCACGTGGTTCAGCCATCTATTACTCCTCTGACATAAGTCCTTGTGCCCCTCATGTCTCACTCCACTGGAGTCACTCTCACCCCATGCAGGTTTTCTACCATCCCAGTCACAATCTTCATTCAGGGCTTTTGCACCTACAAAGATTCCCACTGCCTGGAATGCCTGCCCCCATCTCTAATTTCACAGGGCCAGTTCCCTCACTTTTCTCAGGTCTTTATTTTCCTTAGTGAGATGTCTTTCATGCAGCTTAAAATTTTATACTTCATCATCATTTTATGACCCATTTCGCTCCTTTTCTTTCTTTTCCTTATCAGTATTACTATCTAATATATTGTGTATTCCAGTTATTCGTATTCTATTCCTAACTAATATGTAAGAAATAGTTGTTTTAGTCTGTTTAGGCTGCTATACCAAAAATACTGCAAACTGGGTCACTTAAAAATGATGAAAATTTATTTCCCACAGTTCTGGAGACTGGGAAAGTACAAGATCATGATGCCAGCAGACTCTGTGCCTGGTGAGGTCCCACTTCCTGGTAGATGGCACTTTCTCGCTGTCTCCTCCCAGGGAAGGGTGAGCTAGCTCTCTGGGCTCTCTTTTAGAAGAGCATTAATTCCAGTTAAGAGAGCTCAACCCTTATGTCCTGCTGACCCCACAGAAGGCTCCATCTCCTAGTACCATTACCTCAGGGCTTAGGATTTCAGTGTATAAAATTTGGGGGATGGAGGTGGGAAACCCATAGCAACCATACATGTAAATTCTATTATATTGCCTGGCATAGGGTAAGTGCTCAATAAGTTAATAGATTGCTCCACCCAGATGAAAGCTTTTGCCACTCTGGGCAGCTGCTTGAGAGTGAAGCATAGCTCTCCTCCACGGAGAGACACTCATCCCTCTCTCTCTTCCTTGTCAGGGGAAATCTCTTTCTCAGGTTAGGTCAAGCGTTTCCTTCCTTTTCTGGTCTCCGTTAGTGTCCAACTCAGAACATCTGTTCAGAGGGACTAGAAACCCCTGTTTTTCTCCCTAACCATACACAAACGCACAGATGCAATGCAGGTAAATATTACCTGAGCCACAAGAGCCAAGACCAGAATCACTTAACTCCTGGTGATAAAAGAGGAAAAACAATTCCGTGTGATACATTTATTTGGACCATATATTTATACCAGATTTAAGTTGCTGGATCACAGTGCCTGCGTATATTTTATTTTGTTCATTTTTGACAGATTGCTTATCAGAATGGTTTCAGTTTACAATTCCTCCAGCAATGTATGAGAGTTCCTTTTTCCATACATTCTCAGCCAGAGAATGGCTTTCAATGGGAGCCATTTACCATTTCAATGGGAGCCAACTTAACTTGTATTATGTTAGAGCTTGTGCATCTCTTCACACACTTGTTGGATATCGGGACAATACTATTGTTGAATTACTTATTCAACTCATTTTCTTATTCTCCAATTGGGATGCTTATTGTGTTCTTATTGGTCTGTGTAAATATTTTGTAAAGATAGATATTTTCTAGTAGTCTCTTATTTTTCTATAATCTTTATATATTTCTTTAACAGAAATATATAATGTATAGTGAAATACACATATTTTGCTCTTTTTCTTTTTAATGTAGGGATACTATTTAAGAAAGTTCCATTTTGCAAAAATATTTTCCTTTCTGTTATTGTATCAACAGTGTGGTTTGAGCTTTCAACTGTGCTTTTATCCATGTGAGGGCCATCTTTTCATGTGATCCAGTGTAAAAGCCCAAATCTATTATCCTCTATTTAGTAAGTATGTCTTACCAATATTATCTAATGAAACAAATCTGCTCCTTTTTGTTTCTCTATGATGCTGTCTTTGTCATATATCAAGTTCCCAAATAAATGCACTCATTTTCTGAGCTGCTCCTTGGCCCGGCATTGTAATATTTTTAATACTATGACTTGGACCATGTCAATCTAGCAGAGCAAGTCAACAGTCCTTGTTTTTTTGTTTCAAAATGAACTTAGGTATTCTTGGACATTTGTTCTTCTAGGAAATTCTGGAAGGAGCTCATCGCATTCTTCAAAAAGTCCAGTTGGAATTATAATTATGATTTTATTGAATCTATTTGTAGAATAATTTAGGTAGATTGATGCATTTCCACTGTTTTTTTTTTTTAAATCTGTGAACATAGTACATTTCTGTTTATCCTGATCTTCTTTTAATTTCTTTGATATAGATCTAAAATTTAGAGAATTTTCTGGAGACTTGATTTTGTGATTCCCAGAAATGATTCCTATCTGCTAAGTTGATCATTCCAGTCAGTGACGAGGTAAAAGGAATACCAGAAGGAAAACTTTTCCTGAGCACAATTGGCTGAGAGTTGTGCTGCATGTCTAGTGGTTAGGAGCTAGCACAGTAATTGAGAAAGAGGTCTCTGAGGTCAGAGCGTCTGCGTTTGACTCCTGGCTCTACTCCTTACTAATCTGGGCAACAAAGCAACCTCAGTTTCCTCATATGTAAAAAGAATACAATAATATTGGCTAGTTCACAAATTTGTTGTGAGGATTAAAAGGCAGAATCAATGTAAAGTACTTGGTACAATGCTTGGATTATGGCAAACATTCAAAAAATCTTAGCTACTAAAAACAGTAAGCATATCAGGCCACAAGTGTCAAGACCCTGACCTATAGCCTTAATCATAGTAAGTACGTCTCCTTTTAGAAATCAAATCCAGGGCTGGGCACAGTGGCTCACGCCTGTAATCTCAGCTCTTTGGGAGGCCGAGGCGGGCGGATCAACTGAGGTCAGGAGTTCACGACCATCCTGGCCAACATGGTGAAACCCCGTCTCTACTAAAAACAGTAAAAAATTAGCTGGGCGTGGTGGCGCTTGCCTGTAATGCCAGTTACTCTGGAGACTGAGGCCCGAGAATCACTTGAACCTGGGAGGTGGAGGTTGCAGTGAGCCGAGATCACGCCACTGCACTCCAGCCTGGGCAATAGGACGAGACTCTGTCTCAAAAAGCAATAATAATAATAAAAAGGCCGGGTGCGACGGCTCACTCCTGTAATCCCAGCACTTTGGGAGGCCAAGGAGGGAGGATCACAAGGTCAGTAGATGGAGACCATCCTGGCTAACACGGTGAAACCCTGTCTCTACTCAAAATACAAAAAAATTAGCCGGGCGTGGTGGCGGCGCCTGTAGTCCCAGCTACTCGGAGGCTGAGGCAGGAGAATGGCGTGAACCCAGGAGGTGGAGCTTGCAGTGAATCGAGATCGCGCGGCTGCACTGCAGCCTGGGCGACAGAGCGAGACTCCGTCTCCAAAAAATCAATCAATCAATCAATCAATCAAACCCAGGCATATCACACTGCCTAAGGGGCTCACCTTCCACCTTATACAAAGAAAATGAGTACTTGTCTCCATTAACTGTTGATGCCAACAAATATTGTCACCCTTAAGTAGGTATTTACATTACTTTATTACCATAAGGGTACCTTGGTATTTTTTATTTTTCCTAGTCAGATGCCTGATATTAGTATCTATTTAAAAGGAAAGGCCTGGCCGGGCACGGTGGCTCACGCCTGTAACCCCAGCACTTTGGGAGGCCGAGGTGGGTGGATCATGAACTCTAGAGATAGAGACCATCCTGGCCAACGTGGTGAAACTCCGTCTCTACTAAAAATACAAAAATTAGCTGAGCATGGTGGGCATGCCTGTAATCTCAGCTATTCGGGAAGCTGAGGCAGGAGAATTGCTTGAACCCGGGAGGCAGAGGTTGCAGTGAGCCAGATCGCGCCTTTGCACTCCAGCCTGGCAACAGAGCTAGACTCCGTTAAAACAAACAAACAAAAAAAAACAAGGAAAGGCCTACTTTATTTTCCTTGTCCTACACTTCTGAGCCTAACTCAGATTTACAAAGGCCTAAATCAAGCAGAATGCACTGAAGTTTTCCGACGCTTCTTAGGAGGTGTCAACATTTCCCAGCTCATGCTAATTTATATATCTACAATTCCTTATGATATACAAAATATGTACATCTATTTACTTATTGTATTCCCCAAGATGCATTTTTGCATGCAGATAATTCATTATGTGGATAAATGAACTAAATTTCAGAGAACTTAAGTAACTTGGCCAAGGTTAAGTAAATAGCAGTGTCATAATTAAGCCCTGAATTCTGCTTTCCTCACTTTTAATATTATGAACTTTCCATTTTCTCTTCGGTGTTAAGGAGAAGCATTCAGTACAAATCTTCAGGACTCTAAGCACTTAAAAAGGTCCTTCCTGAAATGACAACTGACAGTGAATTCTAGGGTCAATCTGAAATGTGATTTTTAGAAAAAGATCCCAGAGAAATTCAATTAACTGGTAGGGACATGCCATCCCTAACTTGGGCCATATCTACCAAATCTATTTTTAAAGACTGACTTTTAGTATGCCAAACATTCTATACCACTGAGCTCTATTACACAGATTTCTAATTGGTTTGTATGACAAGAGATTGTGATTTAACTCTCTCATATATTTGGAAGGAAAGCTTTTCTTCTTTTCCTTTTGTGATTATACTGCAAATCTCACAAAACCAGCCAAGCCTGAAAAATCCAGGAGCTTATTCTTGAACTCCATGGCTCAATAAAGATGCACAACCTAGAGTTATTTCTGAGACCCCTTAAAAATATGTCTTGTGTTGGCTGAAGTTTGACACAGGAGGGCACACAGCGGCATGCCAAAATGATATCGTTTGGATCCTTTATTATAATATATATATTTTTTCTTTTTAAGTCAGACCACACAAAGAATCATTCAGCTAGAGCAAAAGCTCTTCAGCAGATTTCAGAACTACTTGGGAAACCGTCAGAGTGGACCCACCAGTATGAGAGCCACAGTCAGAGCAAATGCCACAGGGTGTGTTCGACCAGCATGATGAACACCTTCCTTTTTCCCAGATGCTCAGATGGCTGCGTGGCTCGGGGCTGTGTTTTCTGAAGTTCTAATGCAACCCTCCCAAGGCCCCATGAACCTGTTAACTGGCTCAGGTTTTGGTGGGTCCTTTCATGAATGAGGCAGATACACCAGCTCTGTGAATTGGAGGTGGCTTCCTTGCTTCCAAAGTCATCATGCAGAATGTCCTGATAGCATGGGAACATCTCAAGTGTAGCCAGCAGAGTAGACGCTTCATTTTTAAGTCCTTGCTAGAAGGCAGAGAAAGGGGAAGTTTCTTCAGTGCTTAGCAGTCTGCTCCTCCCACTGATGAATTTTTAATCACACATTTTCCTCCCTTAAGTTAAAATTGATAAAATCTCTATACATGTGTCATGTTTGACAATTGATAATCACGTTGAAAAATACCAATATTGTTGACTATACAAGGCAATTTCTTCAAATTGAGTAATGATGTGATGTGTGTGGTTAACTGTCTCTACCCAGGAAGTGGTTTTATTTAAAAGTTTTGTGCTCACCCCACCCCCCGCCTTTTTCTTCCCCCAGTACTGAAATTAAGCAGCATCCAACACAGGCCTACTCTTACGACATGTGACTTTACTGTTTTCCGTTTTTGTTGAAAGAGTCATTAGCAGTTAGGAGTTGATGGCAGTTTCAATAACAGGTCATTGCCGAGAAAAGGTAAGTTTTAACTTTATATTGTACATGAAATTTAAATTTGAACATGTTTAGCAGAGTTTCCTACGTTTTGGTGTGAACGTACAAACATTTCTACAAAATATGATGCTTTTACCTGTGCTTAAAACATGGACTGGTTTCCTTTGGCGTAGAAAAGAATGTTCTTTACATATTTGCAGCTGTCAAATTCCAATGTCGCTTACTAAAATAATAAGAAGATGATTTGCTAAGATTTTGTACCAAAATGTTAAAGACAGAATAAGGTATACAGTTTTAGTTTGAAGTGCATTTAAAAATGACTACTAGAAATAATGTGAGACTTTGCACCTTTAACCAACTGTTTTATAAAAATACGTATTGTTCAACACCCAAATAAGGAAAGAGAAAGGGGCATTTTATAGCAATGAGAAGCAGCTTGAATTTCAGTGTGAAAGATACTCACTCTAAAGCATAGTATCAATGTTAGCATTAAAAACCCTTAAAAGGTTAATATGTAGCTAATTAAAAGGCAAAGAGATTTTAAAATATAAAGGAATACTGTCTATCATGACATTTGAAAACTTTTTTTCTAAATTTCATTTAAGATATAGGGTGAAATGAGGGTAAGTTTCTAATTCATAAGCAAAATTTTATATTTAGAAAAGAAGTCACAGCTGATTTCATTGAAGGTTACTCTGAGAAGAGAGGCAAATTAGAGATATACTTTTGTTATTTATGTAATTATATAATTTTCCTTCTTTGAAATATTCCAAAATAATAAACCTTACAAATGAAAAGGATTTGTTAGTCATAAACTGACATGTAGTTTTCTTTTATATTGACTTCTTGCTTTTACAGAATGTCTTTGTGTGCTGTAACATGTGTGCAGAAAACATCAAAATATTGCCTATCTCAGAGACAAATGCCTAAAATAAATTTGACTGTAGATTTTTGAAAGAATTTTAATAAAAGCCCAAGATATGATCCATTCTTCCCTAATATTATTTTTATTGTGCTGTTGGATGGGATAAGTGATGGCCCCCACAACACCTATTTTTTTGTGTTATTAAAAAATGGTTACAGGGTTGATAAGTGGCAACAATTTTCTTTTCTTTTATTGTCTTCTATTGAAAAACACACATAAATGTTTTTTGACATGATCAATTTAGTAGGAAATTATTAGGCATTCTAGTACACTCCATTTCAAGACATCTTCAATTGTCAATACTGAAGCTATCTACTTGTTGACTATTAAAATGATCACAGAAAAATAGAGATTAGAACTTGGTGTTCAATACACTTTTTATTGTTAGAGTATAAGAAGACCTTGGTAATATGTATTTGCTTTGATACTCTGATTAGATTTTCAATTTGTTGCATTTCCTCACAATGGAAAGCATTATTTAAATCTGTCTTCAATATTGTGGTTCTGAACCTCTGCATCTATAAAAGCTGTATAATTCAGATAATTTTGGTTGATATGTTATTACTTTATTTCATTTTATTATAAAAGAATATCAAATAAATAAACACATGTAATACTTACATGTTAGCAAGAATGAATATGCAGATAAACATCTGGCATTGGAGAAAAGTCCATGAAAATTTTTTAAACTGTTGAATGCTTTTAAAAAACAAATTCACTGTAAAAATGAGTAGTTTCTTGCAGAAACTGTTAAATTAAAATACACATATTTTATGGAATATGTGTAAAATTAAGAATGAATTGAAGTGAACTTGATATGAATTTAGAAAGATCAATGAGTAAAGATGATAGGTAAATTAAAATACCTTCAGAATTCTTTGTAAAATGAAGTAATGTACAGACCAAATTTTACGACAGTTAATTGCAAATAAGTTACTATAGAATTCTATTACTTTATGTGTTTTAAGTGGATGAGTCAGAAACAAGTTTTGATGAAATGAAAATAATACACAAGATTTTATTTGGAAAGTCATATTAAAGCTGATTTGCTCAGAGAATGTCGTCCTTTTCCACTTGGGGCCAGCATTCAGTAAGACTCAGAAAGGAGAAAATCTTTCCTTGATATTCCTCCTGTTGCTCCTTTTTAATACTTTCTTCTGGAGCAGCCTGCTCTGCTCCTAATTTAGAGTCTTATAACCTTGGTACTTAGAAAGATAGACCCTTCCGTTCAATGGCTCCTTCCAATCACTTGAACTTTTAAAATGTACTCATCCCATTTTCCAGCACTTAGGAATCTAATAAAAATAATCCACACTTATAGGAGAAGGCTACAGAGCTTTGACTTCCTAGCCAGGCCTCGCTTTCTCCTCCCAGTGGAATTTCAATATGTTCTTTCAGCAGACAGGGCCCAAAGGATTAGCTAAATATTGGATCTCAAGTGAGGATACTGATGCCATGGTAAATGGTTGCGGGAAGACTTTAGAGGGAGAGTGTTTTGTTAACCATTGGTCCTGCCTGTGATGTTTAAACACAGAATTTCTGGAAGTGTCTCATATGAAGGATCTATCCCAGTGATATATCCATTTCTTTAAGATATTCCTGAATAAAGAAACACCTTTCTTGCAGCAGGTAAAAAAAAAATTGCACTACGTTTTCAGGCAATTTTGATATTCCCATACACTTAGAAATTATTTAACATACTTAGTTTTTAATAGATGTATTTTTAAAAGTTATTGAACACTCTGCATTTAATTATTTGGGTACCAAAAGCATATTTTTTACACTGTACAATAAATGCTACATGATTAGACTTTAAAATGCCCTTGTAAGTATTCTAAATTTCAGCGTAGAGTGGGCAAAACTTCTTTGTTTGCAAATGATAGAAAATGAGTTCCAATTAGCCTAGGCAAAATAGATATTCTTTTATGCGTGAAAAGTCCAAGGACAACAAAGTCAGGAATGACTGGATCCAGGAGCTCACACAGGATTATCAGGGGTAAGACTCACTTTTTTTCATTCCTCAGTTCTTTTCACTGTGCTGTAAGCAGTCTCTAGTGGAAGCTCTCACAAAATTGTCAAGCTACTACTGATCCTTTCAACAAACTGTGGGGAAAGAATGCCTTTCCCCAATCACCGCAGCAAAGTGTCAGATTTAGATCTGATAGGACTAAACTGGATCACATGACCATAGCTGAACAATTACTGAACTTGGGTGCAAACAGCCTGCATGACCATGCCTAGCTCACAGGCCCACTCCTGCACTGGGGTGCAGCATTTGGACTCTCTGCTGAAAAGAGGAGTCTCCTGATGTGGAAATTAAAATGCTTTCCCCAGAAGAAAGGACAAAAGTCTCAGATTTCTACTACAGAGTCACGTATGGTCCCATTTTAAATAATCATTATTTCCCAACTTCTTCAAATTCCATAATTGTATAAAAATACAGTTTTAATTTAAAGGCGGATCTCATTGAAACATGAGTTTTAATTAAACTAAATTAAAAAATATTTTTCAACAGCTACTGTATGTTTGACAACTCCTCACAACATTTGCCTTCTAAAAGCTTGTAATCTAGAGTGACTATTATTTTAATAATTATGATGCAAATAAAATTTGTCAAGTACCATAAGAAGATACAGAGAATGCTCTATTAGGGTGCAGAAATTCATCCAGCATTTTTGCATTCCTGTTATTTGCCGGGCCATAAACTAGAGAATTTTGTAGGTGTTGTATCATCTGATCACATACTTTCAGGAAGTTCTGGACAGTTTTGGAGGAAATTTTTGTGTAGTTTTCAGGGAAATCTAGCACTGGGAAGACGAGAAACATTGCAAAGGACAGGAAGGAACCGTGTCAAGGCACAAAAACATTGCGTGTCAGAGAATTCCAAGGCAGTGTGAATTCTCCAGTTTTGTTAGACGGAAGTATAGTAATAGGAGGTAAGGCCAGAAAGATAGTGTGAGATCATAAATAGCGTGGACCTGGATATAAGTAACAACAGGGTTCCCGAGCAGGGGAAATACATAATTGAATGTCCACACTGTTACATCTTGATGGCTTGTCTATCTAGGGTCAGGATTTATTTGTTTCTTCCACTTATCTCACTGTGAAGTGACGTTCTCTTTGCAGAAGAATTTGAGGTCAGTGGAGATATTTCTGTAGGGACAGGCACTGACTTATCTGTTCAGGTGCCTGAGGTTCTTATTCAGGCTATGCTTATAACAATCTATTTCTTTCATTTGATGAAGGCCTTTTGTTTTGTTTGCTTTTAACCCAAGAATAGATGATATAGCGAGATGGTTCAAAATCAACGTAAAACCTAAATACAATATTTTTAGATAAATTATTTCTTATATTTTTATTTCTATCTATCCCATTTATCCCCATCTTAATCCAACATAACCACTTTTCATATGTTTTATATATTTTATACTTCACAGTTTATGTAAAAACCATATATATATGTATGCACATCTATGTGTGTATATATATAGCATAACTGCATGCACCTCTCCACTTTGCTTTTTCTTTTAAAAATATAAATTAGAGATATTTTATAACAAAACTAAGAAACTAATTCTCTTTTTTACAGCTGTATAATATTCCACTGTATGGAAATATCATACTTAATTTATCCAGCCTCCTGTAAAAAGAGTGATGAATGTTTTCAAGTTTTTCTAATTCAATGAATGTCTGTGTAATTGTTTCTATTTGAAAATCTATCTATCTATCTATCTATCTATCTATCTATCTATCTATCTATCTATCTATCTAACCTATCTATCTATAACAAATTTCCAAAAATAACATTTATGAGACAAAGGATAAAATAATTTTGATAGTTGTTGCCAAACTGTCCTTCATGTTATTTGTAACTTTTTGAACTTCCACCAGCACTTAATGAGAATGTGTACAGAAGCTCCATTGCTTTTTCACGGGATTGCGTTGCTGAGCTTTTCAGGTTTTGCCAGTCTCTAACAACTGTATCTCAACACAGTGTTATTGGTATTTCTGCTATTATGGTTAAAATTGATTTTTTTTTTTTTTTTTTTTTTGAGACGGAGTCTCGCCCTGTCGCCCGGGCTGGAGTGCAGTGGCCGGATCTCAGCTCACTGCAAGCTCCGCCTCCCGGGTTCCCGCCATTCTCCTGCCTCAGCCTCCCCAGTAGCTGGGACTACAGGCGCCCGCCACCTCGCCCGGCTAGTTTTTTGTATTTTTTTTAGTAGAGACGGGGTTTCACCGTGTCAGCCAGGATGGTCTCGATTTCCTGACCTCGTGATCCGCCCGTCTCGGCCTCCCAAAGTGCTGGGATTACAGGCTTGAGCCACCGCGCCTGGCCTGATTTTGTTTTTAAAAGATTAAAGGTCGATTTGCTTTCCTTATAAGAAAATGTGTTCTTTCTCAGCTGTATAACTAAAGACAAAAACATTAGTGACTTTAGTGACACTCAAGCCTTGGAGTGAGATGTCAAAGGAAGCAAAGAACTAGAGATAGCATATATAAATTGCTGTTTTCCTTTTCTTTTCTTTTCTTTTTTTGAGACCGAGTCTCGCTCTGTCGCCCAGGCTGGAGTGCAGTGGCGCGATCTCCGCTCACTGCAAGCTCCTCCTCCCGGGTTCACGGCATTCTCCTGCCTCAGCCTCCCGAGTAGCTGGACTACAGGTGCCCACCACCACGCCCGGATTTTTTTTTTTTTTTTTTTTTTTTTTTAGTATTTTGAGTATAGACGGAGTGTCACCGTGTTAGCCAGGATGGTCGCTATCTCCTGACCTCGTGATCCGCACGCCTCGGCCTCCCAAAGTGCTGGGATTACAGGCGTGAGTCCCTGCGCCCAGCCTAAATGCCGTGTTCCTTTTCTAAAGCTTGAAATAGATAGTAGCTTAAAAGGGTGATAAAGTATGAACGTTCAAGTGAAGGAGGAGAAAAGGAATGAAAATAAAGAAACCCAACAAGGTCTCAGAGGAGACTAAGACAGATGGGTATAATTGCTAGCTCAAGTAGATAAATTAACCTTAAACAGAAGAGAGAGCACTTTAATGAGCGTGAATGTAGATTAATTGGATATAAATAAGATCCAGTGAGGAGAGGAATTTGAGGGAATACATGCTTCATAGTTTCTATCTTTGCTTCAATGGTAGGAAAGTTCATCTGATGAAAGTATTTTCTACGTGTCAAAAACTAGACGGAATATCTTATTTTAAAACTTGTCCCTGTTAGTAACACACAATACAATTGTGGATTTTGCAACTTATTTTTTCTCTTTCGCTGGTTATTAGTACAATTCAATTCAACTCCATAAATAATTTTGAACTGTAAGTATACTATGTTGTCCTAAGAATTGCTGGAGACACAAATAATTAGATATGCTACTTAGCCAATGAAAACAGTTCAGTAGGTAAGAGGTAGACAAAGATAAGGATCTAAATATCAATTATACATGTAAGTCCAGTGTCATAGAAATATTATAGAATATACCATTGACAGAATCCCAAAGGTCTCCATTTTGCCAAATCTAATAACCATTTATGTATCTATATTATTCACTGTCTGAGCTGCATTTGATGCTATCGAACACTCCTTCGCTCTTGAAACCCTCTTTTCATTTGACTTCTGAAAAATGTTTTTCTTCCAGTTTTCCTCCAAACTACCTGAATGCTCTTTCTGTGTCCTTTGCTAACACTACCTCATCATCCAGCTCTCTAAATGTTGGAATGTCCTGAGATCAGTCTTTGGATTTCTAGTTGTCTTCTAGGTTTATTACTTTGTGATTTTATTTAGTTTCATGACCTTAAACGTTATTGATATACTAATTAGATTTCAAGACCAAACCTTTTCTCTTAGCATTAAAACTATAAATACAATTGCCCATTCATCATCTTCATTGAATGTCACATAGAGACATCAAAATGAGTATACAGTACTCAAAGCAAATCTCCTAATTACTGCCCACCTGTCCCCAACCCAACTTGCTTCTTTACCTTTTGTCTCCACCTTAGTTAATGACACTATATTCATCTTTCTTTTCAGGACAAGAGTCTAAGAATTACCCCCTGATTCGACTCTTTCCCTACTACTTCCTACCCAAAGTTTCATCTAATTTATCAGCAATAAATAGAGCCTGTAAAATATAAATTTAGTTTTCATTATACTGTTCACGTGACTTTTCTCCATAATGGTCCTTAAGGTGTTATATCTTTTTTTTTTTTTTTTTCTTTCAGGCTAATAGTTCTTTTACTTTTGATATTTTTGGTTGCTGATAGAATGACTTTTCTCAAAAATCTTGCTAAGTGAATACAGCACAATGTGACACTTGGATGAACATCAAACTTTAGACAAAAGCACACACACCAATTTACTCTCTGGTTTCAGGTTAGAGAGAATATCAAGAAGCATATGAAACAATTTTGGTTTGTACATGTTTGAATTAATTCAAGAAGGTTGAAGAGGTGGCAATGTTTACAACCTTTTAATCAGGCTTTATTTTTGGGCCCCCAGGTGACTCCTGTGCTGTAATATATTATTAAGTATACTTTGAGGGCACAAAACCCATAAGTCTCACAATCCTTAAAAATATTAGTGAAGAAAAAGATATGGAAAAAAGGAAATGTAATACATAAAAACTTCTTTTATATTACATTTTATTTTCAATTTGTTTTCTTTCGAATTGTTGCTGTGATGTACTTGAACCTTATTGTGGTTCTTTTGATGTATTTTTATACTTAGAAGTGATTATTGGAAATCTTAGGCTCTTATTGAATAGCTTTGTATTTCATGGGAATGAATTAGACATCAAGCAAGAGGTATAGGTACATCAGAATATCCTGAATTCAATCACTTCTTTCCACTTCCATTGCTGTTACTGCAGAATTCTCCTGAGTCTCCTCCCTGCTTCTGTCTTCCCCACAATAGTCATTGTCCAAGGATAGACAGAGTGGCCTTTTTAAGACTTCAACCATGCAAACTCTTCTACTATAATATTCCAAATTATTTTCTATTATACTTCAAATTAAATTCAATCTCCTAGAAGAAGAAAACAACAACAACAAAAAAAGACAAAAAAAAAAAAATTCAATCTCCTCCAAGGCCCTCTTTATATCATTACTCTGCTTTTGTTTTCCTTTATATTAGTTTGGATATGGTATTTATAATTTATTTTTCAGTGTTTAGTAGCTATTTTCACCTTAAAATGGTCCATGAGAGTATTGACCTTGCCTATCTTTTTACTACTAAATACTAGAACCTAGAACAAAGGGTAGGCATATGATAACATCAATAAATATTTGTTTAGTGAAAGGATGCATGCCCTAAAGATTGACTTTGGGCTATAGAATCAAGTAAGACCATCTGGAGATGTGTGACTTTTCCTGGTCTAAAAAATAGGGTATTTGGGAGAAGAGAAGCTAGAAATATATTTCAAATAAATGACACTATATGTACTATATATATGTTATAGTTTTAGTAAGTTGGCAGTGATGAAAGGTTGGGTTAGAATTCTGTATCCATTATATGCTTCTTAAAAATGAAACAAATAACCCACCAGCTGAAAACATATTGCCATAAACTGATGAGAAACAGCAACTACCTCTAAGTATTTAAATTTTAAGCAATTTTACTAAACTGTGGTATTAAAATTGACTAATTTTATGTTCACTTTAAATCCATTTCCTAAAAGAGTCAAAACAGGACATCTTTTTAAAAGAGCTATGGAAGGTAGAATGCTCAGGAAATTGGGTGCTGAGTCAAGAGAAACTTCTGTTTCTGTTCATTTATCTTTCTGCTTTAGTTAATTTCATGTTAGAATTTTAAAGACTAAAAACTGAGCAATGGAACCCAAATTCAGCTCTCTGCTAAATGCACTGGGGAAATCAAGTAATCTGAGCTTCTGTATAATACCACCTATTCATACTTTGATGGTTCTCCTAAAGTAGAACATTAAAGAAAAAAATATATGGTGATTACCTCAGTGGTGTCTGAAGCACTGTGGTAAGTACTATAGTGTCACCAAAACAAGACAATATTACCTTATTCTCAAGATGTTTACAGTTGCTTGAGAAATTCATCAATATAAATTATTAGAGTGAGATTCTTAATAATTATCATCATAGCTATGACTTATTCTGTGTAGACTATGGGACAAGAATTTTACATACCTAATTGTGTTTGGTAACCGCAAAAATCATGTAAAGGGGTTTGTATCCCCATTTTAAAGATAAGGAAGCTAAGGTTAAGAGATTAAATACACAAATTTACAAAGATATTTGGTAGCCTGGGTCATGATTTGTAGATAGATCCGCATAATGCAAAGTCCATGTTATTTTCAGTATGCTATGCTGTAATTTTGAATCCTGTTAAGTGTTAGCAGTTAAGCATTGCTGAACTTTATTCATGAGGCCCTAGAGTCTAAAAGGCTCTAAAAGAATCCTACTTTGTTTGATGTCTAAAACAATGCCATCTGTAGGAAACCTGTTGTATCTTCTCTGCATATATTGCCTATGCAGAGGCACTGTAAAACATATGAGGAAGAAAACACTCTTTTGCCTTGGTTTTTGCCATACTGCAGGTGTTTTTCCTATTTCTCTTTTTCTGGTCTTCTCTGGATTCCATGTCTCCCCCTGACCCTTAATTCTCAAAAATTTCTTCTTAGATCCACCTATCCAATGTGGTAGCAACTAGCCACAGGTGACTATTGAGCACTTGAAGAAGGGCTAGTATGAATTAAGTGTAAAATAAACACCAGATTTTGAAGACATCGTACAAATAAAGAAAATGTAAAATATTTAATTAATATTTTGGCATTTAATCATGCTCAATTGATTACATATCCAATTGATTACATTTTGAAGTATTGGGCTAAATAAAATTATTTAAATTAATTTCACCTATCTCATTTAACTTTTCCAATGTGGCTACAGGAAATTTTTAAACTACATGTGTGGCTCATATTATATTTCTAATGGATGCCACGGCTGTAAACCATCTTGTTTTTGGCCTCTCTTTTGACATTCTTATGATTTCAATTTCATCCCTGAAAATACGGTCCTTAAACTTCTATCTTTAGCCTTGGTGTCTCTGTCAAAATTTTCCCTCTTATTTCTAATTGTCACTTGATACTTCCTCTATGATGTCCCATCAGCAGGTTAAAGTGATTATGTCCCACATTAACTCCATGGCCTCTCCCAGGGGTTATTCTCGCCTTCCTTCCAATTTCGATTACATCTCTACTCCTGAAGTCATATTTATTATTAAGTGACATGATATTCATATCATGTATTCCATATCACTTATTCCATATATCCAATCAATTGCCATATTCAAGCAGCATTTATTCCTTTCTTTCCATTTGCACATATTGTCATGGTCACTAATTGGTCATCTGTTGAGTCTTATCTAGATTATGGCAAAAGAGTTTCATGCTTTTATATTGCTATTTCTCTTGCCTCTTTATTTTGCTTCTTATGAATGTATTTTAAGGCTTTATGGTGATAGTTGGGTTCGAGTAATACAAGTAAGAATGTCTATCATCTATTTGTATTCTATTTACAGTTTTAAAAGTTATTTTGCATGCATTATTTTACTTGATAATTCTAGAAAGTCAATGAGAAAGTGGGAGCTTTTAGTAGACTTCATAGAAAAAGGCAATGAAGCATGGAGAAATTGAATTGTGGGAGGACACGGAAGGGTTAAAACACATTTCAGGTATAACCATTAAAACATACTTTTTCTCAAATTCTAGTCCGGAACTGTTTTCTTTCTTACAGAGATAGAATAGGTATTAAAAGCACAAGCTGGGAAGTCAGAAAAAATAAAATTCAACTCCGAGCCCTACCACTTGCTAGATACTATATATTATTTTGGGCAAGTTACTTAATCTTTCTGAGTCTGAGTTGGCTCATCTGTAAAATGGTGAGATTCCTCCCAGAGAAAAAAAATAAAATGATGTATTTAAAAATGTTTACCCTGCAGGAGGCAAATAGCAAATCACTTTACAAAGGTTAAATGTGGTGGTAAGAGCAGCATTAGGAATTGTTTTAGCAGGTCTTGAATCAAAGAGTGACTTTTTTTTTCTTCACTATGATGTAAAAATCAAGCTAGGATAATTTTGGTTTATTTCGATTCCAAGTATTATGATAAAATTATGAAACTCATCAAAAGCAATTTCTTGCTATTAGTTTCATTTTCTCAATACAGCTGTGTAGGGGAGTATAGCATAGCTGTGTGGGCAAAGGGAAGAAGAGATAACTCTTTTCTTGTTTGTTTACCAATTTTTGGAAATAAGTAAGAAATTTTCCTTCAAGCAGCTCAAGATGTGCCCTCACCAAAAATACCCTTTAATTATGAAGAATCAACATTTATCACGTAAAACAATTCAAAAACAGGTAGGCCGTTGACTCTTAGGCCTGAAATGAAAATGAAGCAAAGAAAAACGGCGGATACAAGGAGAGAAAAGAAAGTAGAATTCTCTTGATGCACTTTTATTTTAAATCTAATTTTTTTAATGGAGTGGTAAGGCAATAAGGTAGATGGTCCACAAGACAGATCTACTAGGGTCCTAGAAAAACAAATCTGAGAAGGAAACATATAAAAAGAAACTAGGAAGTCCAGAGTGTAGGTTGCTAACCCAGTTAAGAAGTCTTTCGTCTTTTTTTTTCTTTCTTTCTTTTGTTTCATTTTCCTTTGGGGAAACCAACTCAGGATTCCATATATGTAGGTTGAGTGAATATCCCAACTCAGTCCTAATTTTGAAAGCAATTCATGTTAGTGCATCTACCCTGAGAGCAAGGGTGACAGAGGGGAATCCATGTGCCCACAAAATGCGGGGGAGACAAGCAGCCGTGGTGCTGTCCACAAAGAGCCTGCTGTATCTGTATCCTATGGCCAGCTGGCACTGAGCTTTAGGTTTGAAGTCTGGCATTAGCAAAGGGGATTAGCAAGTGGGCAGTAGGTTCAGGGTGGGAAACCAGCTTGACAAAAAATCTGGAGACCAGTCAGCATGTCAGATGCGCAGAGTGTACACATCCTGGGGCAGGGGTGGGGGAAGGTCAAATGCAGTGATCTGACTTCTCCTGACCATGATGAGCTGTATCATGCATACATCTGGCAGCTTTAGATGTGGAGAGGTAAGCAGGAAACACAGGAATCCAACAACACTTGGGACTTGGAGTCACAGCCATTCTAATCATGGTGGCAAACTTGAACATACTGGAAATGCTTATGGCCTGTGGGAGTTCAAGGCAGGGAATTTCAGACAGTGCTGGATGAATATACCAATTTCAATCCTAATTCTGAAAGCAATTGGTATTAGGGCATTGAATTAATGAGAGCAAGGCATGGGACCAAATGTCTATAATGTCCTAAGTACAATACAGAGCAACAACACTGACAAATATGGTGTCTGACTTTAAGGAGCCCACAGTCACTTTGGGCAGAAGAGACACACAGCTCAAATAGAGAACAGAAACCAAATATAAAGCAGGATGTAATTATCTGCCTAAATAGAATAGAAACAGTAAAGAAGGCAGAGAAAAGAGAGGGAGGAAAAGGGGAACTTGCTTAGCAAGAACAAAGAGCACAGCACAATATCCTACTCGTTGTAACTAATGTCATGTTGAGAAAATTGTAAGAATAAATGAAGTAATGCTAATGTTTGATGATCCTCCTTCTAAAGCTGTAGTACAATTGTGAACGCAAATGCAGTCTCCTGGTTCTGCTCTTCATTTGCAATATTACCAGCTTAGATTTAAAAATAATGAAATACTGAAAATAATATTGACTTAATATGCAGCGTGATCACCATTCAACCCATACATCAGAGGAGCAATGTTCCTAGGAGTGATTGACACTACGAGTCACAGTCAGGAATGTCTCCAGGCCAGTCGGGATATCTATACAAGATAAATGGGTAGCAGAGGACCTGTAGAGAAGAGGATGTCTATATGACACCTTGTCTGAAGGATGTAGAAGGTGTACACCAAGAGCTGTCTCTTACCATACATACCTGGATCAGTTTGCCACATTTTATGAATTTTCAAGAGAAGACATATAGACATCCTTTTCTGTTTTTTTAAAAGTAACAACCCTCATTTTTCAATTGGAAATTGATTCAAAACATTCCAAAACATTGTTCAGGCCCAACAACATATGTCTGTGGGTTGAATTTGGTTGGCAGTCTGCCGATTTTCCACCTCTTCTTGAATTTATAGCTGCTCCTAAAAAAGCAGGAGCAGAGGGTAATGATTAGAGAGAACTAGAGTCCTCCAAATAACTTCTGTATATGCAATAAATCCTAATAAATGTTTAGAGACTGACTAGAGCATTAGATTATTCTGTGAAAAAAAACCATCCATTTATGTATAGCTTCTTCATTTAGGTCTTTGTTGTGTCTGTCTAGCTTGCATGACTGGGCTCATTTTCCTAACTTGAAAGAACAAACTTTCTTCCGCTGCCAACCCTCCCCAAAGCATTTTTTTAAAAAAAAAAATCATTAAAAGATGTCTCTAAAAGTTTAACTTGACTAAGTAATAGCAAATACATTTATCTTTGCATCGACTGTGATTTTTGAATGACATGATGCAGGGTATGGATCAGAATGTGTGGATGTACTGTTGTAAGGGAGATGAAAGAGAGGTTTGCATACCTTGTGTTGTGATAATAACAGTGGTAGCCATTTAAATACACATACATGTGTGCATGCTCACACACACACACAAACACACACACAAGAAACCCACCAGTGAGTGCACAAGATGGGGAAATGTAGCTGGGGCTTGGTTGCATAACCCATTTCATCACACGTTTTCTCCTTTAATAGATTAGATTCTCTGTCTCAGACGTGGTTATAAAAAAGGATATAAGTAAATAAAACAAGATGGAGAGGAAAAATATTCAATAATTTTTAAATTAAATGGATAATTCTCCCAACCATTTAATACTCTAAATATTTATGCATTTTTTTACTTTAATGTATCCAAGCAAAAATCCTGTATTTCACTTTGTGAAGCACTTAAATTTAGACAGAAATTTGGCTACAGTAATTCGAATTGCAGTAGCACCCAATTAACTGGAACCTATTAGTTATATCACATATGTAACCATCTCCTCCTCTGCCTCTCACCTTGTGGGGAGAGGCCTGGCAACTATACTTTGAGGAAGGAAAAACAAATTAAACTTGTTTAAGTGGAGTATCTAGCCCCTCAAATAACTCCTAGATTAAGGTTCCTGAAAAGGCAGTTGAAGCACTTCGAGAGACCAAAGGCATGAAGAGAACCTTCAATTATTCATCCTAGAAAGAAGAGGATACATTTTAAGGTGTACAATGAACATAGTATATTGTATCTCTTATCATCAAAGACAAGGATTGAAAAATTCAGTAAAAATTTTCAATTTAAGTAATGTGAACTGACAAATATTTTTTCACTATTTTGATCATCTTGGCTTCTTGAAAGGAAGCCTGAGGATATAGTATTTTGTGGAATTTTTTTTTTTTTTTCCTCCACCAAACTTCCTTTGGTCTTTATCAAGGAGAACTACTTTCTTTTTTTTTTTTTTTCTCCCTCAGACAATTACTTGAACCACCTCAGGGCTAAATCATCCACCTCTGGAAAAAGAAATAGAAAGCCATCAAGAGACTGGAACCAACTGCACAGTAATAAGAGTACATGCTAAGTCATTCTGTGCAGAACCTCCTGCAGAAAGCAATGGAACTGAAATTGAATGGGCATTCCCATACACTAAATTTTTAACGTTTATTTAAGTTCAGGGATATATGTGAAGGTTTGTTGCATAGATAAACTTGTGTCGTGGGGGTTTGTTATACAGATTATTTAATCACCCTGTTATTAAGCCTAGTACTCATTAGTTATTTTTCCTTATCATCTGCCTCCTCCCACCCTCCAACCTCCAGTAGGCCCCAGTATGTGTTGTTCTCCTCTATGTGTCCATGACTTCTCATCATTTAGCTCCCACTTACAAGTGAGAACATTCAGTATTTGGTTTTCTGTTCCTGTGTTAGTTTGCTAAGGATAATGGCCTCCAGTTCCATCCATGAACCTGCAAAGGACATGATCTCATTATTGTTATGGCTGTATAGTTAGTATATATGTACCACACCACATTTTCTTATCCAGTGTATCATTGATTGGCATTTAGGTTAATTCTGTGTCTTTGATTCTGTGACTAGTGCCTCAATGAATACACGCATGCATAAAGGGATGATTTATATTCCTTTGGGTATATACCCAGTAATGGGATTGCTGGGTCAAATGGTATTTCTGTCTTTAGTTCTTTGAGAAATCGCCATACTGTCTTTTACAAGGGTTAAACTAATTTACACTCCCACCAACAGTGTACAAGCATTCCTTTTATGAACTATTTTTTTAAGTGCTGAAATCGATGTTATTTTACTCACATTTACCAAGTTCATAATATACATAAGCAAATAAAAAATAAAAAAGCACTCTTACACTCAAAGTTGTGCATTGACCCAGATTGCCTAGGATCTCTTTGCGTATTTCTTTTATGCAAAATGATTTATTTTCCAGCAGTATTTATGACTGAATGTTGGTCTGGTTGACAAAGTACCATATTTTAATTAGTCTTGAATATTTACAGCATCATTTTCATGCACCT
Source organism: Colobus angolensis palliatus (assembly GCF_000951035.1). Classification (NCBI taxonomy): domain Eukaryota; kingdom Metazoa; phylum Chordata; class Mammalia; order Primates; family Cercopithecidae; genus Colobus; species Colobus angolensis. The sequence goes on from NW_012114566.1 coordinate 5,848,259, forward strand.
ATGTGTCTATGTATCTGTTTACTTACCTACTTAGCTACCTACTCATTTATCTCTCCCTATTTCCAACTATGGACCATACCTGTCCCCCTCACCAGCATATTCTAAAGTGAAGTTTCATTCCCAGGAAAATTAATTAGAGCAGTAATATGAACAAATGAAGATAGCAGCAATGGGCTGTAAAACTAAGGAGACACTATAGTAATGAGTAACCATTTTAGAATAATGCACATATAAAATTAAAAAATAACTTATATAACCCTTTATAAAAATAACTTTTTAAAAAAGGGTGCAGCTGAATCCCTTAGGGATTATGACCAAATATGCAGTTTCTCAGCCTCTTCCTCATTCTCCTTAAATGGGAATATCTGTGGAAGTTTCCATTAAGTCTGCATATTTAATAAGCTCCACACATTGACCATTGAGGATTACTACTTCATAGCTCTCTTTCTTATCACTACCAGAAGCATGTGCACATCCGGAACTGGTTGAGTTATTTCTGACCCTTACTCTCAGGTGAAACATTACCTTAATACAGGCAATCTTTAATTCTAGTGTAATGGGGTTTTGTGGATTCAACAATAAATTATAATGAGTGATCTCATCTTTTGGTCTGGGCTTGTGATGCAGAAATCAAGTGTATTCCCACCTTATTTACACGTCCCAGCACTTCAGTGGGTCACCTCTTCCTCACTGGGCATTTGCTTTGTCCTTGACCACAACTTCCTTTGCTGGTAACCTGGTCATTCATTGCCTCACTCTCTTGCTAGGTTTGAGGTTCTACCTTTCTATTGCCAATCTCCTTTGTGGGTAATTGAGCTAGACCTGAACAAATAGCCGGAATTGAGAACTGTGCCACCTAGCAACAAACCTCCTAGTTGATAAGAATCCGCAAATCTGAACTTCTCAGTATTCCCCCCCTCAGATTGTCAATGACTGTTTCTACTCACCTGTTGTATAACTCTTCCTATTCAACTTGTATCCCCAGTTGCCAATATTTACCTAGATTGTGACCGCAGATCTATGTAATTGCTTGACACTGTCAGCACCTTTCAAACTGAACCTTTCTTCACCACATGTGGCTAGGAGAGCTCGCCAGCAACTGGTCACTTCAGATGAAAAGCCAGTTCCTGGTCCTTTCAGGAGAGATAACAGGTCCTTCCAATTTATATATGTGTAGGGGTATGTGTGTCTGTGTGTATATGTGTATATATATAATATATATTTTATATATAATATATATAACTTTCTTTCCATATAGAATATATACGTGTGTGTGTATATATATGTCTCACACCAAACACAAACATTATTTCCAGATGAATCATAGTTCTAAAAATAGATAAAAGTTGAAACAACAACCCATTTAGAGGAAATCATGGGAATAGTCTTTGTTGCCTTGAATTAGGCAAGGGCCTGTTAAGAGGGCAATAAAAAGTACCAATCATAAAGGGAAATAAATAATAAGTTAAGCAATATTAAAATTAAGGACCTCCATTAATGAAAATATGCCACTAAGAGAGGGAAAAAGCAACCCGCAAGTGGGAAAAGATAATTATTGCAACAAATATATTAAAAATATACTTGTGGTTATAATATATAAACAGCTTCTATAAATCAGTAAGACAATGACAAACAACCTGATTTAAAAAGTAAGCAAAAGTATTGAACAGGCACTTCACAAAAGAATATTGCATAGCAATCATCTTTACAAATAAAAGTTTGAGTGAAATAAGCTCAGCAAGAAAAAGTAGACTCTTTCGGTTTCATTGATATAAAGTTCAGAAATAGGCAAAACTCAGAAGACAGAAGAATAATTAGCCTTAGTGGGGTCAGATGGGTAGTGAGTGGAACAGAGCTTTGGGGGGATTCTGGAGTGCTGATAATATTGTGTTTCTTGGCTCGGCTGTAATGACAAGAATGTGTTCAGTTTGTGACAATTCGTTGAACTTTATAAGCAAACATAGGCATGCACACACACACATACACACAAGCTATTTAAAATGTATTTTACTCATAAATAATTGAGCAAGAGGGAACTGATTTTTAAATGCATTAAAGGAGATATTCTGAAAACTTTTATTTTAATGATATAGTCATTGTCCTTCACAACAATAGACGATGACATTAGTGTCCCATCATTAGACATGCCCTTTTGGCACCGAAATTCAATCTAATAAATTCAGAGTTTGGAGACGAGCATTAGGGAAAGATGAATAGATACAACAGCAGATTTGCTAAATAAAACAAATGTCAACCATATTTGACTGCTGTCAATTACTGATTACTGTTAATTACTGTCGAGTACTAATTATACATGGTGCAACTTCCACATATTTGAACCCTGGGCAGGCCAAGATGGAGATAGCCTGGGTAACTGCAACCAATGGGTGATTAGATTTAAATCTGTCTGATAAAAAGACTTTGCAACTGAGTCAAGCAATTTAAGAAAGAAACACTACGGAACAAGAAATCCCAGGAAACTGAGACAATCACAGGTTAAAATGTACTTTTTGCCCTTGATACTCTCCCAACAAAGATTAGAGAAGCAGCCTGTCCCGGCGAGGATCTAGGACTCCATTTGTTTCCCCACTGTTTCCTAACGCTGTGGCTGCTGAGCAACTTGTTCTAGAGCTGATGTTTTCTCTTTAAGTGACATTTCATCATCAGTGCCCTAAGATAGTCACCCTGTTTTCCCTTAATTGATACTTGTACGCAAGAGGCGGAAAATCGCTCAGCATTTCTTGCTAGATTAGGTCAAAACTGACAGAGGAAACAGAGAGAAGATTGCATTACTTATGCCCCTTATGGCTCTCATCTGTATCTAAGAAGATTGCCATTTTATAAAATTTCTTATGCTCCCTAAATGTAATTACAATGGCGCAGGCATTTTCTTCCTATTTGTGTTTCAATTTTTTTACTACCTGCCTGATCATCAGAGGGAAACTCAGAAGCAGTTCCACTAATCTTAATTTTATTTTCCTTATATCTCTTTAATTAGATGCAATCGCACCCTAGAAACCTTTTCTTTCAATGCTTTGTTTAGTGATTCCTGTTAAGTCTTTACCTTTCTTTTCATTTGATCGGTGACCAGAAGCATTGAACTTGTACCTAGATGTTCAAAGTGAGGCACCTAAAATTCTGGAATATTTTTTCCAGATCACAGGGTGCTGTTTTCGTAAGATTAATGTTTACAAATAGATACTGTAATATTTATTCTGATTTAAAGTTAATTAAGAAGCATCCCAAGAGCATGTTATGTATTTATTTTGCAGCCTCAGGGGTCAAGGATTCTTACTTGTGGATTTCTTTTCATCAAGTATCTTAGAAAGGGGTTATACCTTAAACAAAATCATCAAATTTCCCCAGGATCTATAAGACAAAATCCCAATTCTTTAATAAAAATAGACAGGTTCTCCTAATGCAGCTTTAATCAGCCATAGCTTTCCCACTTAGCCACCAACACTGTATCATCTTGTGTGGATATTCACTTCTGTTTTCCTTAAATCTTGTGATCTCAACCTACACTGCCCTTGATCCAGAGTCCTGCTATCATACAGCATCCAGGTCTAACATCATCTCCACCCTAAAATCGCCTCCAGTCCCATTCTCCATTGCACTCGGATCAGACTTCATGGTAGGCAAGCATGCTTGTGCTTAACTCTACTGCAGGGTGCTTAATAACTTTGCAGAACCCGTGGGATGTGGCAAAGTATATGTCTCAGAGTAGAGGCTCAATAAATATTTGAAGTGTTAAATCAGCTGCTTTGTTCCCAACAGGATGGAGTTTGAAAGGCTAAGAGCTAAGAAAGATCAAGGTTGCCTACCACACACTTATTCTACTTTCAAAATATATTTTACTTGACATTTTCACCACTTAAGATGGCCATGTGCAGTGATAATAACTGTATTACAATTTACCATGCAGCAGACTTGTCAGACTTTGTCAGCGAATGCAGCAAATACTCCAGATTCCCTGCTTTAAGTTAAATAAATGCAAAATCTTATTATCACGTTTCCTATATATAAAACACCTGCCCAGTCAAAGACAATGTTACCCAGTGGGGTGGCTATGGTCACATTCCTTTACTGTGATCTTCCTTTCTCATTATATTCGACATTTTTGAAACTGAGTTTTATTGCACTCTCTCAGCTTACACAAGTGGTCGGGGAAATTAGACTTAATAGAGATGTAGAAGCCACAGGGAGAAAACAAAAGGAAAGTGAACTGGAAGGAAACTGAAATTAAAACGTTATTTTGGTAAATGGCTGCTGTGGTGGAGACAACAAACAATTGCAATGAGAGTTAATTACTGACCTGTCAGGAAAGTGTGACGCCAAGGTTGTGGCACACATTACTGGAGCTACCACGACCACAAGTCATTTCCACAGGGGAGCAGACTTGTTCTATCACAGATCAACATAAGATCTTTCTAGGGGAAAGAAATGAATTTCTCGGAGAAATATTATTTGTCTGTGGAGTTGCCATGAGCTCTTAGCAGACCTGGAGAAACAGCTCCTCTCGTACATGCAGAGAAGGGAATGGGGTCATGTCACCACAGAAAGTTTGCGCATGTTTAGGCAGAGGGGACCTTGGCTCCTTGTGGTGGATGTGCTAAATATACAGCTCCCTTTCCACAGAGTGAAAACCCAGGCTAACACTCATGAAATAGGAATTCCCTGAGTGTATGGCCATTGCTTGCCTCTGAGATTTTACTCACAAAACTCAGTGATAACGTGTGTCTTGCAGAAGCATCCTTCTTTTTAGGGAAAAATATCAAGTACCTAACAAAATCTGAAACTCAAGAAAGGCTATTCTCAAAGCAAAAATCCCTGCAAATTCTAAGATTGTGATAAATGTGGTAATTTTTTAACAAGAAGAAGACACAGGGCTATTGGGAAATAGAAATATGGTATTTTTCACACTAAAAAATTACATGAATCTCCAAGCATACTTTAATACTGTCCTCAGAAGGCATAAGAAACATTGTTTCTTTCTGCCTCTAACTTATAATAAAATATCCATAGTTTATTTACTCTAACAAATATTAGCAAGGGTGAGTTACACATTTTTAAAGTAACAAACTTGGTCAAAGACATTTTCTTATTGACAATGCTTTGCCAGGCTACATACACTGGTATACACTAGGTTCCATCTTTGTTTTACATTTATACATTCAACAAACATTTAAGTCTTTATTATTTTGTCAGGAAGCACAGGAACATTTACGAAAGATTAAATAGAAAGACTTGCATGATATATACCTAATGTGGCTATGCTATGATCATTTTATCTGCCAGATGTTCTTTACATTTCTTGTTACGTTTTCTTTCCATACACAAGGTCCACTTGATTTGGGGGTCTATGGCAAAATCAAGGATGCTCGGTGGTGTGGGCCCTTAGTGCCATCCTAGAGTAATTCTGAACAGGATGTGACACCTTGGGGATGATGTTCAGTATTCCCAAGCCTACATTTTCTCTGTTCAGCAGCATAAAGATTATGTCATAGTGCCTATCCAGTTTTTCCCAGCTCAAAAATTTCTTAATATATTTTTACTTCTAATGCTGTTGATGTGAAAGAGATGTCAAAAATATACATTCTAACTCAAAAGGGCAGGCTACTGAGCCTTAGTGTTGTTAACAGAATGCAACAAATAATTGGGAGAGCAGCTATGAAATTTATGATTAGATGAAATATCATGTTCACTCCTATTTGCAGTATGAGTAGGGAAATCAAGCCCAGAAGCCCAGGACACCATCGAACCACATAGGTTGAGCAGAGCCAAAGTTCATGTTGCTCTTATGAAGTGCATTCTCATTACTGCTTCCTGTTTTTAAGCAGGATTGAAAGGAGAACTAGTGCAATATCACAAGGTATTCTTGCTCTTCTGTTAGTGCATGTAAAATCAGGAAGTCTAGAGAAATAGTGAAGCCAGTCTTAAGTGATTTACATTTCAATTTCTAACTCAGGGATATTTATTTGGAGAGTTTAGTAAAATCAATGGATATCTCAAACACATGCAAAATGAGCCAGTTCTTCAATATTTTCATTAGTTATTCACCAGTGCGCTGTATGCCTCCTGTAAGAACATAAACACATAAGGCATCAATGTTTTCTCTAACAAAACTTAATAGTAACAATAACGATGATGACATGAGTGGGTGACATGTTCTAGGAAGAACAAGGGGAATACTGAAGAGGCACATAGATCAAGCAAAACCTAAACTTCATATGACTTGAAGTTAATAAGCCTGATGTTACTAAATTACATAGAAATAAGCATAAGCAAATATTATTGATTTTACAATCTACTAAATCTAGAAAATTGAGGGTCAGTGAGGATTGAAAACATGGGTGGAACAACAGAATATAATTTAACATCCCTGTGAATATTTTTGGAATAATAATGCAGAAAGACTCACAAAACTGGAGTTCTGCATTCTCTTTCAGAGACCACCCTGCAATTAATACAGATATTCCTGGAAGGACAACCACTCCTAGGTTCTGAAAGCCAAGTCAATATGGACTCTGGGGTGTGAGGGTTTCTTTTGAGTCGATGTTGAGCAGGCTTTGCAATGGAGTTTCTTCCCTAGAACCTTATTTCATAAAGGCTAAAAAATGAGACCACCATGGCAGGGACATTGCATCATACAGCTCTAGGAGGCACCATTTTCTAGAATGCAATGTTAATGTCCCACCCCCAGTCACAAATCCTACCGCCTCTGAATTTATGGAAGGGCATAAATAGAGTGGACTGATCAATGCTCTTCTACTCTAAGACAGTTCTTTCATGTAGTCAGAAGAGTTTCCAGTTTGAGATTCAGTTAAATGCTTCCTTGAGAGTTAAGGGAAGGTCTGATTGATATAATATTGTGTTAGCTAGTCTAATTATCCCCCTCCCATATACATCTAAGTGATTCATAGGTAGGGAAGAATGGATGATGGAAATTTTTATAAATTTTGACTCTGTATTTAGGTTAAGCCTAAGTGAATGCTGCAGTGGGTGCTCTGGCAGCTGAAATATGAAAGGATTATAGGGTGTCTACTAGAGAAAAAACTGTTAGGATGTAGGCAGGGGGAAACTGGGGAGTTGAAAGGGAATAAAGAAAGGGCTCTATGTGGGACCCCAAAACCACTTGCAAAATATGACCCAGAAAGAACTCTGTCTGCTTGGAATGAGAGGCTCCTAATGGGATGAATGAAAGGAAATCATCTCTGAACCCACAAGTACAGCGGTCACAGGTCCCACAGCCACTGACACAGCTGTTGTTATCATCCTGTTAGATTTCCATCCTCAACCGTCCTCCTTCTGTCCTGCAGCAGGGCTCTGCTTCCCTCTTAATTGATCACCATTCTCAATTCATTCACAAAAAACACTGTGTGTTATGTATGTCCAGGACAACACATATTCTCTTCCTCAGAGTGTCTAGAATACCAGCCTCTCTGGTACTAGTTGGATTAGAAGGGATGGGACTCTCAGTCAATCATTCAGCCAGATGAAAGATAAGCAAGATGATCAGATATCCCCACAGAGAGGTCAAATGCCATGTTCTCTACGAAATCCATTGTTTCTTTCTTTCTTTGAACCTCCCTAATACTTTATGTTCCCTTCATGACATATTTCAGTACCTACCTTATAATATCCCACGTATCTGCACACCTTCGCATTGCTGAATCCTTTGCCAGAAATGTCCGACCTAAACTGACTTAGTTCTGGTGTGATCTGATCTTCTCTTGCAGACTTCCTCTCTCTCCACCTCCCACTTCCACCTGAGTTTAATGCCATTGCTCCTCTCCCCACCTGGGCACGGCCCTATTCTCAGTTAATTATTGATTGTTTCTCCATTGCCCTCACCAAACTCTGAGGCACTTGGTAAACAAAGATTATCTCTGGTCTCTAAAATGGTGCCTGCCACTTAGGAGAATCTCAATAAGGGTTGAAGGGGTATATGTATGTCTTCTGTTGATAGAAATATTTAAGACAAGGTTTTGTGTCATTTTTCTCTGTCTCCCCAGAGCAACATAGTGGTCTGCAAAATTAGAAATACCCAAAGATTTAACAATAGAAGAAGAATTATGAAGTAGCATCAAATCAATGACCTTGCAGAACAAAGCACGTGGGAAGTAGAATAAAGAGAACAACCTGAGTGGAGAGGGTGTCAACAAAATGTAACGGCAGGGTCAGATGGAAAAGGAAGTGAGGGCTGGAGAGGAGACAGTGAGCAAATTAAGAGAAATAACATTGACATTGTGGTAGGGAGAGAGATCAGCCTGATGGAAAGATCTGAGGAAGGAAAATCTCGAAAATATTTTCTGCAACCTGTCCCCAAGAAAACAGAGGTGGGGAAGCCAGATAAAAGGCTTTGTAAGGAATCCAGCCTTTTGACAGTAGCACATCATGAGGCAATTTATGGTTTGATTGTGAAATCAATATAGGAATGCAAATTTTGATTTGACACTGAAATTTGTGCAGCTTCTGAGGAAGCAACGTGTCCTGTAAATGGTGCATGGTTGGGCTATGTAAACACTGTGGCTAGATGCTCTTGGCCAGAAGAGAATGGCTTCAGCCTGAGTGATTTCATCCACCAGTATTACAAACACACTGTCCTTAGAGTTTGAATCTGTTGAATAATGTGGGAAATCAACACTTGAATGCACTCAAAGGAGAAACTATTTTTCTAGAAAATATGTGATTTTCTTCTTAATACGTACTTCAAATTTTTATTTCATACTTATTGAAAAAACTCTTGCATTCTCAATTAGATACTTTTGAATAATACATCACTCACGTAAGCATATAGAAAGGAAAATAAGAGCAAAATAAATTGACTAAGCAATTACTAAAACAACTTTTCTATAAACATCTTCGTGAGTTATAACTGAAGAATCACAAAGTGCAATTGTTTAACATACACAATTTGTTCATTTTTAATATGTGTAAATGCCTATGAAACCATTACCAAAATCAAGGTAACAGACATATCCGTCATCGCCAAAAGTTTGTTCATACCTAATGTGATCTATACTTGCCTCTATCCTTTCCCTAAGGAATTACTGATCAGCTTTCTGTTAGCAGACCTTAGTTTGCATTTTTGAGAATATTATATAAATGAAATATACCAATAAATCTCCTCCTCCTCCT